>NW_015167644.1:59686-111927 GCF_001447785.1 Gekko japonicus
CTTCTTATAGGCCTATCTGCCAATATACACATAATTGGGTTGTGATCTGCGAAGGTTGCGGGCAAGATTTCTATTTCTTTAATATCGTTAATTATTTCCGTAGATACCCAGACCATATCTAGTCTGGACCACGATTGATGTCTACCAGAGAAAAAGGTATAATTTCTGCTATTTATATTTTTTGTTCTCCAAGCGTCGACAAGCTTCAGTTCTTCTGCTGTTTTCAGGAAAGATTTAGGTAGCTCATTTCCTTGTTTCCGTTTTTTCGCATTTGACTTCCTGTCTATGGCGTTATCGAAAACCGCGTTGTAATCTCCCACAACGCAGATTTCATCCCAGGAGTAGTTTGCTACTATTTTTCCTAGCTGTTTATAAAAGGATTCTGTATTCTGGTTGGGGGCGTAGATGTTCACTATCAGAAGTACTTTATTCTGTCTTGAAATTTGTGTTAGTACCATTCTTCCGTCCTCTGATTCAAATACCATCTCTGGTTGTAGATATTCTCTCACATACGTAGCTACTCCATTCTTTTTCTTTTCTTTATTTGCCGCCATAAATAGTTTGCCTAATCTGTTATTTTCCAGGAAACGTCTGTCTTCTTTTTTCAAATGCGTTTCTTGGAGACAAATAATATCAGCTTTTTGTTTTTTTAACTGGTGAAAAATTTTGGATCTTTTTTGTGGCGAATTCAAGCCATTCACATTAATAGATATTAATTTTATGCCTTGTTTACTCATTAGTAATTTCTTCTGTCCGTTCCTTCTTGTCTCTGGGATTTTGCCTTGTAACCATTAGGAACGGGAATCTGGGTCTTTCTTTTTTCTTTTCTCGTTTTGCTTTCGGTTTCTCATCTAGCTTGCTTGCTGCCACCTCTTGTTTCTGAGCCTCCTCTTCTGATTCCGATATATTTTCCTCTTCCTCTTCTTCCTCTTGGAGTCCTAGGTCTTTACCATTTTTCCCTAGAAATTCTTCCAGCTTAAACAATGAGTTTATTTTGTGTCTTTTCCCTTTGTAGATGAAAAAGAGCCCTTCCGGTATCAGCCACCTGAACTGTATATTTTGATTTTTCAAAAGTTCTACTAATGTTTGATATTCAAACCTCTTCTCCCTGACCTTCCAAGGGATTTCTCTTAGGATTCTAATCTGGGACTCACCAACTCTGAGGGTCTTTTCAGTGCGCCCCCAGGATCCGCGTGCTCTGGGCAGCAGCGGTGCTGCACCTCCTGCACCAGCTGGCAGCAGCCAAGGTGGTGGAGGGAGAGCGCCCTGCGGCTGAGCTTGAGTTGGGGGCTCCAGCGACAAGGCAGGGAGGGGGCCGGCGGCGGCAGCGGGGCAAGTCAAAAGTGAGCGGTGAGGCGGCGGTGGGGCAAGTCAGGTGGCGGAGAGTGGTGGCAGCGGTGGCAGGAGGCGAGCCAGGCAGCTGGGCGCCCTTGGGCAGGCAGCGGCTGAGGCAACTTTGGTGCGCTGGTTCCCCGCCTCGGTGCCCCGTCCATACTGGGCCCTCGGCCCTCCACTCCACCTTGCCCTGCAACTCCTCAGCCACCGCGCCCTCCACCAGCTTGCCCAGCAGCACCAGCGCCGGCAGTGGCACCAGCGGCCAGAGGAGCAGAGCAGCAATAGCACGCAGGCTTTTGGTGCCTCCCCCATGCAGTTCAGCACCCCATCCAGGGCCCGGCAGTCTAGGCGAATGCCTAGTTCGCCTAGCGGGTGAGCCGGCCCTGCAGGAATGTGAAGTCTGTCACTGCTTCCATGATTTCCCCTTCTATTTGCCAAGGAGTGATAGGGCCAGATGCCATGATCTTCGGGTTTTTTATGTTGAGTTTCAAGCCAACTTTGCACTCTTCTCTTTGACCATTAGCAAGAGGCTCTTTAGGTCCTCTTCACTTTCTGCCATTAGAGTGGTATCGTCTGCATATCTGAGGTTGTTGATCTTTCCCCCAGCAATCTTAATTCCAGCTTGTAATTCATCCAGATCGGCATTTTGCATGATGTACTCTGCATATAAATTAAATAAGCAAGGGGACAATATATATCCTTGTTGTACTCCTTTTCTGATGCTAAACCAATCAGTTGTTCCATATCCGGTTCTAACTGTCACTTCTTGGCCCTTATACAGGTTTCTCAAGAGAGATGTGAGGTGGTCTGGTGTTCCCATCTTTTTAAGGACTTGCCATAGTTTGTTGTGATCCACACAATCAAAAGCTTTAGCACACACATATAGACACACACAAAGCAAGTTGTTTTGGTTAAAACATACTGGCTTTACTATCACCTTACGGTTTCTAGATGTGTACAAAATAGCCAAACATGCACTTCAAATTCATTATGTACCTGTACAGTTTTCTGTTAGCTGTATAGTGAAACTACTTCATTAATGCTGCTGTTTTCATTTACCATACCCATTTCTTTCTTTCTTTTGACTGATAAATAGTTAATAAGCCCTCATTATGTGACAAGCTAACTTTGACTTCTTTCTCCAGTGTTTCCTTGACAACTCCATAACAAATTAACCAATTGCATTTGGGTGAAAGAATTATCGATTGAATGGAACCCAGGGTGTCTGCCATTTTTAAAAATTATTATTACAAGGCGATCCAGCCTTCCGGACATTTCCAGCAGGGGAAGAAGTAAAGGCTACAAACCATTTTTTTTTAAAAAAAAACACCAAAGTCTTGTCTCTGTGCCATTTTGCAATGAAAAGATGCCTCAGCAGGTGTCAATCTTGCAGCGGTAAACAGCAAATTAGCACCAGAAGGTTGCTTTAATATTTGTCCTAAATCTATTTTGATTAAAGAAGTGGCGATAGGCATGTGATGGGATAATAGGTGGTTTTGAGAGGACTTGCTAAATATTTGTGTGCATGTGATTCACAGTTTGTAATGATGGTGTATTCAACCAATTTTATTCTCCAGGAGACTAAAATTAGCTAGGAAAGTATAGGCCTGTTGAATTGGAACATGGACCCAACTAGTCTACCATCCTGTTTCCAACAGCAGCCACTGAGATGTCTCCAGAAAAATTACAAATATTTCACAAAGGCCTGTAGCTTATTCCCAAAATTTGGCATTTCGAAGAAGAGTAGACAATTTTATTTATTTAGAAAAGGTACCTTACTAGATAATCTTTTCTAGGTATCTCTGTGGCAGAACGGGCCTGCTCTGGCCTGCTGGCCCTATTCCCCCCTGCCCTCTAAGGTTTTCCTCAGCACCTGGAGAGGCTTTTCTTCCATTCTCATGTAGCCCACTGCCTGACCACTGTAAGGAATTGCACACTGGGAGGTTCAGGACTCCCAGCTTCCCTTCCAAGTTCTGAGGCCTTGCCTTTTCATCTCCCACCGCCCAGCACCTGGTCACCATGGGGACAATTTACTGCCTTGTGCACCCTTGGAGGAATAGCCACTTACCAACTGCCTGCCTTTTCCTGGTGCTGCTTTTAGAATAAAGCATCCAAGATGGTAGAAGTCTGTGTGATACAAAGAACCACTATCAACATCAAAAGTTATAAAGTATTTATTAAAAATAAAATGTTCACAAGCATACTTTTAGTACAGCACCAGATTGAGCAAGAGATTCAAAAAGAAATGGGTAAAAAACAAATCCTCTGTCCCTTTCTCTCTACATGCCCTATCAGATGTTAAAATATAGGACAGGCTCTTTAGCTTAGAAGTTCTAGCTCTCTATAGCTTTTTCAATTACCTTGAAGCTCCAGCTCTATAGGCAAGCACATGATGAATGGCTACCTTCCCAGTGGAGTGGTCTGTGTGCTCTCATGGACTTAGCACCCAAGGAAAAGAGAGTTTTCCCCTCCCTCCCCTTAGTTTTATCATATCTGTTTCCCCTCCCACTGACCCAATTAAGCCAAGGAAGCTCTTCCTGGAGATTCTTCCTGGAGATTCTTCCTGAAGTCTTTCTAGTATTTTACACCAAATCTCTGTTCCCTGCTTGGAGAAGGGGGGGGGGGATCTTGACACACCCATTATCTCTCCTGCTAGATCTATTAGCATTTGTATGAATGTGGGCTGAGGTGCATCTGGAAAGCAATTGCACTGAATTCCCCTCTCCTGCCTGTTCTATGCTGGGGGGGGGGGGACTTTTTAAAATGCAAAGGGGAGGTTTTGCTCATTTTAAATTCCCAGGAAAAAATGCATTTCTTCACAATCTCACAAAGTAAAAATAATATTAAACCATAGAATTACCTAAAATGAGTAAAATTAATTAACTATTAAAACACAGCCATTAACAACCCATTTAATTATGATGGTTAATGTTAGACCCATTCTCTATGAATTTGCTTAATCCTTTGAAAATGTTTATCTAGTGAGCAGACCCACATCTTATAGAACACCTACACTTAATCATGGTTATATATATATATGGCAGCTGCTGTTCTTTATTAACATTTACTTCTGTTGAATCTTGGAGTGATGCAAAGGAAGCACTTTCCAACCCGATCATCCAAAACGTCAGCCCTATTTATGTAGCATACCAAAATGAACCCAATCAAGGCAACATGAATAGAATGTCTTTGACAAGTACGCCCCAAACAAAGTTCATGCATGGCACAAACTAGAAAATGTTGGATCTAGCTAGCTTTCCCCCTTCCTATATAGATTCCATATCCCCCAATATAGCTTTTTTTTTTTGGTGGTCAGAGTGGACCCATTCTTTCTTTTACACTAGCAGAAATGCTGATTAGATCCAACCCCAGAGACGTGCCTAAGGCATCTCACAAAGAAAAACAACAAAACAAAATAAAACAAGCCATCAAAAATAACACTGAGCTATCTGAAAACATCTAAAACCAAACACTGAGCAGCCTAAAATGGTGTTCATAAAATGGTCCTCAGGATAGAAGCAATTTGTAAAAGAGCTTAGGAAGTAGGAACCCCTCCGTTAAAAGGCTGAGGTAAAAAGAATAATAATAATAATAATAATAATAATAATAACGCTTTGGCCTTGTGCCTCAGGGAAAGTGTGGGAGGTGCCAGGTGAGCCTCATGGGGGGCACCGCAAAGAAGAGGGCACTACTTCCTGCTGTAGCTTGAAACTCACAAAAAGGCTGTTTGCAGGGGCTGTGGGTTGTCACAAAGATCCCCTCCCCCATTCCCCCTCAGTCTTACAGCAGGTATTTGTAACATGCTGATTTTGCATTTGACTGCTCTGTCTCCAAGACAGTTACTCACTCCCATTATAAGTATTTCAATTCTAATTAAGAACTAATTGAGGGAAACTAATTCAGAACCGGCTCTAATTGGGAGATCTATTTTGATGTTTGCTACAATTAATATTGTTGCAGTTAATTTTGAAGCCTTAACACAAAAACAAAAGTAGGTGAGGTTTAAATTATTTCTAATCCTTGGAGTGAAGAACCAGCTTCAAATCCCTATAGCCATGAAAGTAACTAGATGACTTTCTCTCAGTCTAATCTACTTTATAGGGTCATTATAGTTTGTTAGGAGGATAAAAGGGAGGGGGAGAAAACCATATATGTTGCCCTGAGCTCCATATGCACTCTGAGATCTTCTCAGTGGGCTCAGCTTCAAGATCCCATAATTAGAGAAGTACATTTTGTGGGGACCCCAATGAGGGACTTCTCAGCAGTTGCCTCTAATCTCTGCAGCAGGAAGAGCAAATAAATGACAACTGACCCTTTTTATTAGAGGAAATTTTCCATGATATGTACAGTAGTTGGAGTTCATTGCATGGAGTCTTGCTGCAATGCCAGGTTCTATGTTCATGATTCTGAGGAAAAAGTCTTGTGTACCCCCATGCTCTGTTCATGGACATGGAATAAAAATCAAAATGGATGGATGGATAAACAAACGAATGAAAGAAAAACCAATGTGTTCTACAACACAGGTTGACAATGGATCTTTCTCTCAGCATAAGAGCTTCTTCCAGTTGTGGAAACTTCCTTTGACCAGAGGAACATTCCACCAACATAACAGAGACCTAGGATACAAGCCATCTTCTTTCCTTCTAACAAGAAAATGCTTGTAAGTTGTAGGATGTTATTGGCCACAGGAAAATAATTTTCTCATAATTGCAAAGGGAAGAAGTGCGGTATGAAGGCATTTTAAGTCTCAAAATAACAATTTCACTCCGTAGTTCAACTCAACACATAGCAGCCCAAGCAGTCTAGCCAGTAAGAATCTGTCATTTCCCCCTGCCAAGATTATAACTTGAATGGTACAAAAGTGGCTTTCTCCATGGAAATTAATTTTATCACATTGTAATATAAGTTCTGGTTTCAGCATCACTCTTCTCTACAATGTAATAAAGTCGGCAGCAATGTAAATCATTTAGCAGGATAGGGACATAATGAGAGAGAAAGGACAAACCAAATGTGCAGGATGGATAAGAATGACATAAATGCGTCTTGCGCTGATAGATGGAACATAGTAAAATATTGGAACTGGAAGTTATTGTAAGAGCGATAGGATCTGCGAAGGGGAGAAATGATTTTCTGAGACTTCAGGAAATGGGTTCAGTGTGTTATTAGTTGATCAGAAAAGGGGGGAAGTTCTCAGTATAAAAGTGGAATATTTAGGATGAGACAAGGGAGTGTTTTCGTACAAAAGACAGATGATCTGTTAATTAAATTTTTCATTTAAGCTTAAATGTTAAAGAAAAACATTTGCCCTGAAGTGACTGCCTGAGGATACCTTCTTATACCTAGATATAGCTTATAGCTGTATTGAAATTGGCCTCCTCTATATGGAATAGCTAATCTAGTTTGGGTTGGCAATGATGTGGAAGAGCTTAATACGAGCCCTGTTCACATATCACAGTGAATGCACATACATCTGTCTGTAAGAAAGAGCCAATGCATGTTCACTTTACAAAGAAAACCAGGAACTAGGGATGTGTATTTGGCTTGGCTGAACTGATTAAGATCCTGAATAATACTTATACGGCATTACACAGGATAGCTGAATACTGAGTCAGATTCTCTGATCTGGTTTGACTGGCCAAATAGGGCATCCCTGCATATTCGGAGAGGAAAAGGATCTCAGGTGCTTCTGCCTGAGAAGTGCCTGAGATCCATTCCATTCCCTCTCTCTTTTCCCTTTGCCTTGCCTCCAAGCAGGGTGAAGGGAAGGAGGGAGAGAAAGGGAACCCAGGAGCTTCTGCCTGACAGAGGGGCCAGTGCTGGCCATGCTGCCAGGCAGAAACATCTGAAGGGAGTGTGCCACCTCTGCAGAGTGACTCCAAAGATTGAGGAGGTTTGACGTTTAAATCCCCCCTCTCTGGAGTTGCGCCACAATGGGGGAACCCACTCAGCCCAGTCCAGGGGTGAGAGTGCTGAATCCCTCGATACACTCCAGACCCCTTTCAGTTGTCTCTGTGACAGCTGCTGTGGCCTCGATGAGGCCAGGAGAAAGCCCAATGATTCTAACAACCCTGTATCAGGATTTGCTGGTGATGCACAATTTCTGGCCTTGCAAGATTATGATTTTGCTGAGTCTTATATCAAAGGTTTCCAGAATTTGATTGCGGATGCATTATCTAGAATTTACTGTAATGACGACCAAACATACACAGTTACTTGACTTTCTCTAACCTGATTGTTTGCTTTCTGTACCCAGAATTGTGCCTTGACTTGTTTTTCCTTGCTGTATAATGGAAACAAATGCGGAATTGTTTTGTAAGTTGTGCCTGAAGTGAAAATGGAAGCTTCATGAAGTGAAATATTTTCTTGCTGTGAGTTATTCTCTGTGTTCCTTATGTAATGATGTATTCTGTAAGTGTCTGCTGATTCTGTTTGCTTTACTTAGGTGTATCCTCACATGCATGCATGTCCCTGAGGAGTAGGTTAGATGAACATTTAGGTATCTACCCCGAATTTCCATATTGTTTCTAAAGTCTCATGTCTTCTTCCTGTGATGACATTCTGTGTGTCTTTTTCCTGTTAATGGCTATCATAGCATACAGCCCAAGTTCCACAGTCACCTGCCTCCTATGGTTGCTTTTAACATGAAGCTTCCTATTAGGAAATCTACTTATGGATCCTTGTTTTCCCCAATCTCCTTGGTGGAGAGACTGGCTTAAAAACAATTACAAGTAATGTTTGGTGCAGTGGTTAAGAGCGGTAGGACTCTAATCTGGGAACCGGGTTCAATTCCCCACTCCTCCACATGAAGCCAGCTGGGTGACCTTGGGTCAGTCAGCTCTCAGAGCTCTCTCAGCCCACCAAAGAGTCTAGCTCACCTAAAAAAGTTAATTAGAACTTCAGCTGCCAGACAATCCTCAGATCTTCTGGCTATATAACACACACTGACATATGATAATTAATTATCCCCCAAATACAGTGTAGTTCACTTCCCCACATGAAGCATCCAGAACTGAAGGCCTGAGAGGGAAGAACTAATGTGTGTGTGTATTTAGTGGCCTCCTAGTCCATAGGGCAAGGGTGGCCAAACTTGCTTAACGTAAGAGTCACACAGAATAAACGTCAGATTATGCAAATTTGCTTTTTAATAACATTAAATGAGACTGCCAAAAAAGGGGTAAAACAGATGTTGATAATTATATTTATTTGTCCAATGATATTTATTTATTTGTTTGCTAATAATATTTATTTGTCTAAGAGAGAGAAAGAGGGAGGGGGTGGAAAGAAAGAATTAAAGAGGTGGAAAGAAAGAGAGAAAGAGAGAGATAAACAAAGAAAGCAAATAGATGGGGGAGGGAGGGGGAGGAAGGAAGGGAGACAGGCAGACAGACAGACAGACAGAAAGAGAGAGAGTAAATAGATGGAGAACCTACCGGGAGCTGTACAATATGTGTGAAAGAGCTGCATGTGGCCACCCCTGCCAAATTAGTAATAATTTTAGAAGCCACCTAATTGTAATAAGGATGGGTTTCTGAATTATCATACACTTGATTACTAGTACAAAGAAGGAATCTACCTGCAATTTATTTATTTATTTATTTGGCCAATTTCCTCTCCAAAGGGGCTACAGAAATTTCCACAACCAATCAAATTAGACAAGCCAGATAACAACACAAGTACATCCTTGGTGTGTCCTTGGTGGTTGTCGTAATCCCTGAACTGTGAGCCTTGTGGCAAGAGACAAAGTCCAAGAGCCCTGTTGCTTAAGCCCAAGGACTTCCACCTCTGACTATGCCCAGTTTTTTATACCCAAAGCAGGGGAGTCCAAGTGGGCAGAGACATGTGGGGCACTGTCAGTGATTGTGTGACATCACTTCCAGAAAAGCCCAGAAGTGTTATCAGTCCTCTCTAGGAATCATAGCATTTCCCGCCACATCCTGCAACGCCCAGTCCAGATCTTCTGGGGTAAAGCCAGACTGACTGTCCAACAACAGATAGAGCTGGGTGTCATCCGCATATTGGTGACCCCCAAGCTCATGCCTCTGGGCAATCTGGGCAAGGGGGCGCATATAGATGTTAAATAGCATTGGGGAGAGCACTGCCCCTTGGGGCACTCCACAAACTAGTGGGTGCCTTCAGGACATCTCCTCCCCAAGTGCCACCCTTTATCCCCAACCTTGGAGAAAGGAGACAAATCATTGCAAGGCCAGCCCCCGAATCCCCACGTCTGTGAGGCAGTGGGCGAACAGCTGATGATCGACCATGTCGAACGCTGCCGACAGATCTAACAACAGCAGCACAACTGTCCCGCCCTGATCCAGATGCGTTCGGAGGTCATCCGTGAGGGCGACCAGTGCTGTATCCGTCCGATGATCAGGGCAGAAGCTGGACTGGAATGGATAGGGTCTCCATTCCCCAAAACCCATTATGAATCAGGTTCAGATACATCCATGGTCCATCAACTGGTAGCTCCCCACTGCTGCTATTGTTCCCACCCAAATTTATTTAATGGTAGCAGCAGTGGTGGAGGAGAAGGTCAGCAGTGAGGTCTAGATGCCCTAGATGCCATTAGCTGAACCGCAGCGATACCTACAACCATGGGTCCTAGACTATGGCCTAAAAATATCTAACACACAATGTATGCCTCCAACTCCATATAAGCCTCACTTTTATAACTTCCATGCTTCATCCAGATAAAGCAAAGGGAAGGTGGCTCAGGAAGTGATGACAGTGCACTCATGAGCAAGGTTGTTAACTCTGTGCTGGCAAATTTTAGGAACATTTGAGAGAAGAGCCTGTGGGGAAGTATTGCTGCCACTGTGACATCTCTTCTGGGTGAGCACCTGGGAGTGAAGTTATGGTGTCTATGATGTTGGAATATGGAATGTCTATAGTGCAGCCTTATGAAGAAGTTCTGAAGATCATCCTACAGGGGGACAGCTGAAGGACTTGTAGTTAGCACAGCTAGAGGAGGGATTTCCCGCTTTTTCAAACTGTGTCCTTGCGGTCTCCACATTGGCTCTTCTAGAGACTTCCTGTTCCTGTAGAGTTTCTTGTTGCTCTTTGTTCCTTTTACAGCAGCTAGACTGGTTAGTTTAGGCTTTCTCTGTGTGTGTTCTATAACAGATAGTTCTTTAATAAACCTACTTATTTTTTTCTCTAAACAGTCCGTGCTCCACTTCCTTGCATATTTGAACTCTGCCAACATGTGATACTCTAGGAATGTCCCCAGTTTCTATAGTAAAGACCATATAGATCTGGGGAAGTTCCTGGAGTGTCACACTATCATACCCATGCATTTTTTCTCCCGATGCTTCATCAAGTGAATCCATCAAATGGGAAGAAAGTGTGGGGATGAGAGCTTGCCCTTTTCAGGTGGGCAACAGGAAAGCCTACCCATGAGCGGCTCACTGTCTGATGGTCCATGCCAGAACTGGGTCTTCCAGTCTTTGTTTTGCTTCCAAAGGCATCATAAAGAATATGATGGGACCATATAGTTCATAAAGGGTATGGGCTTAAACAAATTAACTTGCGCTTCATTTGAGTACACATGAATTCATCTGAGGTGGGGTTTATTCTGAATGAAGATCTCAAGGGTCTCACCCAATATTGTAAGGTTCAAATATTTCCTAACTGGGCCTAACATACAGCTCTAAATCATTTATTTAGAAAATCTATATGCTTCTTCTCCAGAGACCAGCTCAGGGCAGCTAGCAAGTAAAACAATAAAACAGGCCAGGCCATAAAAGTGCATAAGACAAACTCTGAAGAGCTTAAATAATGTTCATAAAATGGTCTTCAGGGCAGACACGGACCTTTAAAACAACTAACAAAGACAGAACCCCTGAGTTTTTTTAAAAAAAAACCAATGTTTTGAACTGGCACCTCAGGGAAAGTAAGGTGGGCACCAGGGCAAGCATCAAGGCGGAGAACATTCCAAAAGTGAGGTGCTGTGACTAAAAAACCCTTCTTTCTGGTTACCACCCAATCCCATCCCTGTAGGTAGGGGCATAGACAACAGGGGGTGAGAAGACAGTTATCAACTGGTAGGAATCTTGTAAATGGCCTCTAAAGCATCTGAGAGTGGCTCATGAGAAACATCACTAGTGAAACACTTGACTAACCTCCTAAAGCTGTTCTTGTGTTCTTCTGTGGAGGACCTTTGTACAGGTTAGAGGGCACTTCTTCATTAAACACTTTCCTCACCTGCTCAACGATAGACAGCTCTCATGTAATGCTTTGCTGTTCCTTTCATCTCTTTCTTTGCTGGAACTGGAGGAGGTTATCTGACCTCTGCTCCTGTGAGGGGAGGGGGGGAAGGAAGATGTAACGTAGCTGGTATACACAAAAGATTCTAAACAAAATGGGTAGAAAACAGCTCAACGAAGATATGGGAGAAGTGGAAAATAGAAAGACAGCGAGAGAGATGTGAGATCAGTCTCCCAACGATTTCCCAACCATTATCAAAGTGAGAGAACAGAGACAGACTCCAATAATATATTACAGAACAGAACAGGGAACTGGAGTGCCTAAGTTAGAAATAGTCATAGTATTATATGAAAGTTTTAAAAATATGAATAAGGAATAACTAAAATATGCTGACTGTGTGCACAGTATGTATCCATTTTTCCCTACAGGACATCAAGCCCGGCAAAGCCAGGTGGCCTATGAGTCAGAGCACTGAAACAGGCACCTCCAGAGCAGGAAGGATTTGCCAGATAAAAGCTCACTGAGCTCAGACAGGTCAACTGCATCTGGCCCTGAACAGGACTAGGATGAAGTGCCACAATAGCTTCTTTGTTTTCAGAGGCGGCTCATTCCCAGGATCCTTTTCTTTCCGCTGTCTATCTAGCCACGCACTGGGGAGGAGAAACACAAGAATGAGAAACCAAAAGGGAAAAGAAACTACTTTTTCCTGCAGGCGATTCCTGAGGTCCCAGCTGACTATCACAGTCCATAGAGATGTTTCCAGAATTCTTCTCATGTGCATCTCCCAGCAGACTTTGTAGTTCCTAATTTCCTGATCTTGTTTCTGATGTGGAACTGAAACATTAGGGATCCTCCGTGGCTTCATTTTTGATTTCCCAGTGTGGCATAGAGTACAGTGCACACGTAATTTACCATAGCTCTCAGTTCATTTCTGACTTTTCCCTTCCTGTCACAAGTGTGTGCTCTGCCCAGATGCTGCAAAATGCAATCTGTGACAGGTTCTGTTGGTGGCTAATTTCATACTGATTCATCACTGGGAATCCTTGACGAATGCTCTGATGGCCAGACCCTGGGAGAGGTAGGGCTTCTTCCTGGAACAATGACTCTGTTCCAGTTAGCATGATTGGATCAGGTGCAGTCCTGTTTCTTCCTCTGACTTTGGCTTCCCTGATAGCCAGAAACCTGTTTAAGGGCCTGATGTGACACACAGGGTGTGATCACACAAGCAGTTTGGCCTGGCATGTGGCACACAGCCACATCTGTCAGGTGTTCCCCAGGCATACTCATCCCATTGTAGGATGACTCGGAGCCGGGTGAAAATGGCACCACATCACAAGTGGTGTTTTCGGTTCCCCATGCATTCATTGCCCATGGCCAGATGTCTGAATGTGGGGGAGCGTGCACAGATTGGCGGTCTGAACCTGCAGATCCATTTCCACCGCTGGTTTTTTTGGGGGGTAGAGAGTTTTTGCCTATATGGGGCTGCGGTGGCTCAGTGGTTATGGTACTGAACTGCAGGCCGGAAGGTCGGTAGTGCAGCAGTTCGAGACCTGAGTGCCGCATGACGGAGTGAGCTCCCATCTCTGGTCCCAGCTCCTGCCAACCTAGCAGTTCGAAAGCAAGAAATTGCAAGTAGATAAATAGGTACCACTTCGGTGGGAAGGTAACAGCGTTTTGTATAGTCATGCTGGCCACATGACCACAGAGAAGTCTTTGGACAGCGCTGGCTCTTCAGCTTGAAAACAGAGATGAGCACCACATCCCTAGAGTTGGATTCGACTGGCTTTTGAGCAAGGGAAACCTTTACCTACCCAAACCTACCTTTTGCCTATATGTGCATATGCGCACTCACCCACCTGGATTTATTTTAAAAAACGACCAGGCAGCGCACTCTGTGGCTGAGGTGCTGCAGTAATGTGGGTGCTTGATCATGGGGACTTCTTCCCAACAACTGCTAATTTTTTTATTTTTTAAAAAATGACCTTGCCATTCTAACGTTATATTCACAAGTCGGTGCAATATTCAGTATAGAAAGAAACACACACTTAATATATGTGTTACATTTTTGTGGATGTCGTCTTGAAAAAGGGAGATCTGTTAGCTTTAGAAGCACTAGGGCTACTAGGTGGCTGTAGTACAAGGTTTTTAAAAAGCGAGTTTCACTTTTATATCAATATGGCATCAAGTAATGGCATCACTGGCCTGTGGTAAGTGCTGCTGTCCACTCAGCAGCACTTGCTTCTACATGGCGCTGAAGTGGGGGTCCCAGGCAATGCTCCCTCTAAGCTGTGGAGTCTTGTGAGCAAAATTTTTACTTTGTGAGCCACTGGTATTAAAGTTATGAGCTAACGATTTGGCTACTGTATAAATTAGCTTGCTCTGGAGCCATTCTTCCTGAGCTAAGATAAAGGTGGGTGAGCTGGAGGCTAAAAAACTGTGAGCTAGCCCACACTAACTCAGCTTAGAGGGAACACTGGTCCCAGGACCACCTCCTGTCCAAGGACATCCAGTGGTGGAAGTTGGTCCATCACCATCAAACTACCATATCGACCAATGATGTTCCTCCTGAATCTGAGACCAGGCTCTAGAATTTCTGAATGAAACTACCTTGTCTGGAGGGTTAACAAAACCCTTATGAGCCTTTGTAGGACACAGCTTCTTTTGCTGGCTATGGGCAATGAAAGCCAGTGCTCAAGGGTTACAATATTTTACCTGGTTATATTTTCTTTCTTTTTGTGAGTATTTGTGTCGGTGCTTGCATGCCTGGAAGTCATGGCAACTTCTGGCAACCCCAACTGGGGGCTTGGATGTTTTTATTTATTTAATTAATTAATTTCTACCCTGCCCTCCCTGCCATAGCAGGCTCAGGACAGCTTACATGGGATATTACACAGCTAAAACAAATTTAAATAAAATCATAACAATATAAGTATAAAACATTACAAAGTGCTAGTGCTAAGATGACTTATAATATGCACTGGCGGGCATGAGCAGCATCCAACGAAACAGGCAACCAACTGCCATCGTAGTCTATGTTTTATCAGGCTGTTGATATTGATGTTAATATCGATGTTAATATTGGGGCTGGGTGGCTTTTTCAGTGAGGTGGCTTGACAGCCTGCCTCTGCGTCCTGAGCCCTGGTATTCCTTGGAGGTCTTCCCTCCAGTTACTTATCAGGGTCAGCCCTTCTTGGCTTCCGAGATCGGACAAGATCAGGCTTGCCTGGGCTATCCAGGTCAGGGCTGCCTGATTGTATTTTCAGTTGGGGTTGGGCCTGCCACATATTCCCACTGACTCTGACTCCACATTCCTACTGTTCCTCAAGGTCCCCCATCCCACCAGGGCAATATCAGGGGCCTTTGGGACTGTAACAAGAGCGGGAGGCAAGAACGTTGTCTTAGCCTTCCATCAGCAGTAGTTTTTTTGCTGCCTTGAAATGTGTCTATTTTTTTTCTGAGATACCCCCCCCCCCACACACACACACACACTGATATTTGCTTAGAGCCACTGGGATCAGAAGGATACCAATTTAAATAAATGCATCCATTTCTTTCCTTTCCCCACTTTTGTCGTTCCTTCCATCTGTATTGCTGCTCGGCGCCGTCATTAAACAGACACCCTTAATGCTTTCCTTCATTCCATATAATAATAATAATACTAAAAGAAAACCCTTCTCTCTCAAACACACACACCCAAGTCTCTCTTTAAGTTCACATCCCTTCCAATAAGGGTTTATGAATTATGTAGGCAACACAATGAGATCATTTGAAATGGTGTTTGCATCTGCTAGGAGACTTTAAAATGTAATGGATTTTTAAGTAATTAGCATGAGCTATTTACCCCTCTGCATTTGGAATGTGGGAGTGACTGGATATAAAAAATAAATATGAATATGATGTGCATAAATTGCTCATTCCTTGCTGCGCCATGCATTATTAAAAATAAAATAAAATAAAAAAGTGTTGGTGCTTAAGTAGGCTATCCAGATTGTCAGGGAGAATGTAAAATCATGCATGGAGTCTTTTAAACAAATGTTCTTTTGTCAGCCCGGGAATGACAGGCTACTTCAATGTGTGCATTGATGTGGCATAATGCGGCAGACATTTGTATGTTGCATGCCCTGGCCATTTTAATACTGCTGCTGTTATCCATGTTCAGCTAATGTAGGAATCTCACCCATGGATTCCTTCGTTATGTTTTAGGTTCTGTTTATACTGAGATGGTATTTTTAGGGTCATTTGAGGCAGAAAGCCAGTTTTCTGTGCTGTTCTACACATGGATCAGTGCTATAACAAACGTACAATGTCAAACATCAGTAAAATTGGGTGCATGTGGGGAGAGGGGGGTATAGTTATAGTTGAATTTGCCAACTGTATCCCAACAGACTATTTCTAAATGAGTGTCTCAGCTCTAGGGTTGGTAGCCTGGAAAGCAGTAGGCACCACAGTCTTGCAATACTTTTCTGGGATGCTAAGAAGTTGAAAGAAAACCCTGCCCGTGTTCTATGACCCAATCATCTTCCAAACAATATGAGAATCCTAAAAAGTGTTTGGGCACATTTTCACAGGAATAAATGTAATATGTCAATGACAATGCAATCCTAAGCAATGTAACACCTTTCTGGGTCCATTGAACTCTTAGGCTGATTCTGCACTGGCTTTTCCCTCTATGGTTTTATGAAACCCACATTGGAACAGAAACTCCCCTCTGCATTGCATGCTGCTTTCACTTCCTTTGATCATTGGATTTTATGGTAGCCTCCACACTGTGTGCTGCTTTCACTTCCTTTGATCATCGGATTTTATGGTAGCCTCCACACTGTGTGCTGCTTTCACTTTCTTTGATAATCGGATTTTATGGTAGCCTCCACACTGTGTGCTGCTTTCACTTTCTTTGATAATCAGATTTTATGGTACCTTCAGCATAGATTCATGTCTATTTTATGGCCATTCAGGGGTGACTTTGCAGTCAATATGGCGTTGCCCCGAGGTGTTTGAATGTGGTTTTGAGCTGCACTTTCCCCTCCCAGTTGAGATGATGTGGAGCGAATGCTCGATGCAGAATTACCCTTAGAAAGGTGCAATTCTGCTTAGGATGGCACTGTTGCATACCAACAGCAGGGAAACTAATGATGGGAAATGGTGTTTTTCCCCTGGACGATTATCCATCTCACACTCAGGAGATGCACAAACCACTGCTTTCATTTTGTTTCACGTTCTTTTTTTAAATTTAAAAAACTTGATTTGGTTTCATTAAATCAGTTATTAAAACTGTTTGTTTTATATGTTTTTCTTTGGTTCTAGTGCTTTGCAATGAAGACCCCAATCGTGTGGCATCCCGTAACTGCTATTGCACTCAGTAAACTTCAATGAGTATCAGGTCACCAGTTCAAAGCTCATCTCCATAAATCATCTTGGGTATCTAGTTTCCACTTCCTTTGTATTGATCCCATAATGATATTCTTTAGGATAGCTGTCTGCAAAAGCAAATATGCATCAGAACTGAAAATTATTGAAACTATGGCCTTACCCTAGTCAGCTTGAGTGCAGTCCTATGTAAAGTTAGATCCTTCTAAATGCATTTAACTCACTGGGCTTGGAAGGCTGCAACTCTGCTCAGGAGCACCTTGGCAAGTTCCTGGCATTTGTGGCAGCTGGAATGTTGCATGTGTCAGGAGTGGTACAGCGGGCTCTGCTGCTGTCTGTTACTGATCAGAGCAGCCATGCTGCCGCAGCACATCATTGGCTGGAAGTACCTGACTAAAGGTGGTTAAGAGAGGGAACCCAAAGAGAGGAAGGTGAGAAACTACAGTCATAAACAGTGTATTGGAGGAGTTTGGAAGTAGCTGGTAGAAGGGCAGTCTAATGACAGAGGGACAGGATGAAGAATGGTGGCGGAGAGTGCCGTCAAGAGGTAACCCTGTAGGTTTTTCAAGGCAAGAGATGTTCAGAGGTGGTTTGTCACTGAAGAAGAAGAAGATCTGGATTTATACCCCACCCTTCATTTGGAGTCTCAGAGTGGCTCACAATCTCCTTCTCTTCCTCTCCCCACAACAGACACCCTGTGAGGTAGGTGGGGTTGAGAGAGTTCTGAGAGAACTGCTTTTGGGAGAACAGCTCTGAGAGAACTGTGGCTAACCCAGGCTCACACAGCTGGCTGCATGTGGAGAAGTGAGGAATCAAACCCACTTCTCCAGATTAGAGTCTGCAGCTCTTAAGTTCTACACCAAACCGGCTCTCTGTTGCCTTCCTCAGTGTAGCAACCCTGGATTTCCTTGGGAGTCTCCTATCCAAATACTAGCTAAGGCCAAGCCTGCTTTGCTTCCGAGATCTGACAAGATCGAGTTAGCATGGGCCATCTAGGTCAGGGCGGATGAATAATAGGGAGGGGTTTCTTTTAAAGACAATGGATGGTGGAAGTTCTGAATGACAGTATGTTAAGGGAACACAAACTAAAGTAATCCACACATGTGCAATTATTTTGTAGAAATCACTGCTGCAAGATATGGTCATGGTGGTGACCACCATGCTCAATTAAAGAAACTCAAATTCATGACAGATAGGGCTACTGAGGGTTATTAGCCATGATGGTTTAATGGAACCTCTTGGTTCCTAGGCAGTATACCTCTAAATATAGTTGCTGGGGGCAACAACTGGGGGAAGTTTGTGCCTAAGTATCATGGATCAGCCAGATGCAGCCAGCCCCAAAGAGGCAGAGGTCTCTGAGGAAGAACAGACAGGGAAAGAAGGTTGAGGATGATCTGCTGCAGAAAGCTACTGCAACCTTGCCAAGCAGTGACTCACAGTTTGACAGTAGCTTTCCAGCCATTCAAGCCCATGGCCCAGAACGAGAGGTAGGATTTCCAGTTCTGGGTTGGAAAATACCTGGAGACTTTGGGGGTGGTTCCAGGAGAGGGTGGGGTTTCAGGAGAGGAGGGACCTCAGCATGGTACAATGCCATAGATTCCATCCTTTAAAGCAGCCATTTTCTCCAAGGGAGCTGATCTCTGTCAGCTGGAGATCAGTCATAAAAGTGGGAGATCTCCAGGCCCCACCTGGAGGCTGATAACCCTAACCAGAGAGTGCCCCACCTCACACCTTGCCTCCAGAGCCATTAGAGCATAGAAAAAAAGAGGATCCATCATGAGATACAGGAAAGGAGATGGAGTGTGCGATTAGCAGCCCAGAGACACCTGGGTCTAGAAAATAAGGAGGTGAGTACACACACCTGCATAATGCAACCTAGCTGCAAGATGGGTGTCTCTCCTATAAAGGACAGAGAGATGGAGAGATGGGCTGTGGAAGCAATGTGTCTAATTACTCCTGATCTTGCCCCCACTGACTCTGTCTCCAGACCATGATTCTGACTCCTGTACTGTAACTGGACCTCAACTCTTGGATTTGCCCTGAACCTGCTTCGGTCACTGACTTCATGTATGACCTAGGGACTGGACTCTGATGCTCCACCAGATTGTACCTGCACCTTGGTTAGTGTGCACCTTGGCTGCACGGCTCTGTTCTGTGCCTCATCTGCTCTGGGACACTAAGTTTGTTGGACTTCTGGGACATGTGGCATCTGGTTGGTTCACTGTGAAAAGGAGGATGCTGCACTACTAGTTGGTCTATTGTTCTGATCTGTCCAAGCTTTCCTTATGTTCTTCTGTAGTGAGAAGGAGCTGGAAGAGCAGTTGAGGATGTGGTGGAGGTATTGAGTTAGATCCAGTCAGCCTTTTCACTCCTCAAATAGGGAGGAGGGCTCCACTTTGACTACGCAAAAAAAGTGATGTTGAGGGTCATGGGATCAGAATAGGAAAAAGCCATGTGGGACAGGTTCTGTGGTAAGGAGGGGGAACTGGGCAAAATTGAGTGAAAGACGGGCTGGATCCAACCCAATTTCAGGGCAGACAATAGCCCAGCATTTTTCTTTCTTATAACAACGAGACACCTTTTCTTCTTCTTCTTGCTCAATGGGCAATAACCAAAACCCCTACTCCCTCCCCTCCCAAAGTGTTTTATCATCTTTTGGCTTCGAAGTATAGAAAATGCCTGGCTCTTTTATTGATGGATTGATTCAGTAATAGATCGTAAACATGACCTTCTATTCAAGTTCCTTGTGATCAGTAGAAGATCAGGATAGACAAATTCTACTTAGGATTCGTTAGGGAAAATAAAGCTAATGCTGAACATTTTTTTTTTATAAAAAAAATCTATTTCCTCACAGAATATGGGATGGGAGGTACCTTGAACTCCCACTGAATTCAGTATGAATGACCCATGAGGGAGAGACGCAGCACATCAATTTTCCATTTATCAGCTACTCTGCCATCCAGCTGCTTTCCCAGGGCCACGTGAGGCTTGCACAACTCCCAGGCTTAAGTCCCAATGGAGCAGTGAACACCTCATGCGGCTCTTCAGCGAGCACCTCTGATTGACACCTACAGTGACACTGATGAAGCCCTAGGAGAGCAATTTCTATCCAGAACCCCTCAGCTGTAAAAAGTGGTCTGCTCTGATGCAGAACCTTGGCTGGAGAAGTACGACTAGGTAAGTCCCCAGGAAGCTCTGAAATGAAGAGATATACACTCGTTTTCTGTCTTTCTGAGCTCTCCTCCACAGTAATCTTTAGCATTTTTTTTTTTAAAAAAAATGCCAGTGGAAAGGAGACCTAGAAATAAAATGAAAAAGTGAAGGATATTAAGGAGATAAGCATTGAACTTTACTAATGGCCTATTAGGGAAGAATAAAAACTGAGTGTAATTGCATAATTCTGCGAATTCAATAAAAGAGGTTGACATGCTTAGAATGGCTAAAAGCCCATCACCCTTGGCCCCAGAAGCCACCTCTGTACCATCATCCCCCCTGGCTTGCTGATTCTTTCATCTTCCTGGCTTCCTCACTTCTGTGGTCCCAGCCGGTCAGGGATCATGCAGTCAACAGGTCAATGATATCGCACTAAATAGGCAAGCAGATTTCATTTATTGAAAATATGCTTCTCTCACTTTTCTTATAAATGATACTATAGATTTTTTAAAAAAGAGTCAAATCATCTGATTAGCTGGGCAATGGTGTCAGCAAGGGGAATGGAGAGTTAGGACAAGACCTTTTGCCCATAAATAAGCAAATGCTTTTGCAAAGAGTGTCAAAAAGTAGGGAGGGAGAGGGGTGGCTGTGGCTGGTGGTTGTTGGGGCTGGGGCTTGGAAACAGGGACATCCCCAATGTGATGCCATCACGTTGGGGATGTCCCCAACCCCTCCAGGGACACCCCCAAATCCCCTGCTGGGGATGAGGCCAGACCTAGCAACCCTAGTCCTAGATTGTATGTCCGAGTTTGTCCTGGACACCCAGCATACAGTAATCAAGTATTAAAAAAAAATCAAGGAAGTGTTAATAATCCTGTCCATGCATTGGATATACTTTTGGGAATGTGTTATTGCTATGGAAGTATGTAGCCACATATGCATTGAAGAAACATATGTAGATTGCAGAAACAATTCAAAGAAATCCCTGGAGGATCGTGAAAAGGATGCAAAACAGAACTCTTGATACTACAGAACCATGGAACAAGTACAAAACAGAAGAAGTGACTTCTGTTCAACCCTATGCTCCAGGAAGTTTTCCAGCTCAGACAGCTTTGTAAATATGCCGTTACTTTTCTCCCCTAGTTTTATTCCCTTGAACTTTTAAGCTTATGGTGAAAAGGCACAACAATTGCATTTAACATGAGGTTTGTGGGAGGATTTTTTTTTCTGTACCTTCTTGCCTTTGCCTAATTGGTAGTATCACTACTCGGGGAGATGAAGTTTGATCCATCCAAGTATTATAAGCAATGTATTTTTTTAATTCCAAGGCAGAGAAAAATAATGAGCTTGGGTGACATCACTTATGAAAATAATGTATGTGAAGTGCTTTAAACACTTTTGAAAGGTGATATATAAATAAATATTATCACCCTTGTCAAATCCATTGGAAAGATGTGTGAGTCGATGGAAACTGTGATGCCACCTTTAAAGTTTGCCAGGCGACAGAAATGACTCATGGAATTTTAAAGCTGCCACAGAATTTTTGTCAAAAGCAAATATGAAACAAATCAGGACAAAAGGAGAACATCTGGGGAATTTTGAGGAAAGCCAAGAGAATTTCAATAATAACAGGAACTCCCCCCCCCCCCAATAAAGCTTCGGCAACCTCAGTTATTACCAGATTTCACCAAAAAAACTAAGAGAATTTGGGCTTGGTATCAAAAGACAATTTGCAAGGGTGGTTGGATCCTCACAGATATACCATTGAATAAAATGCCCATATTGTACCAGATTCACCTCTTATGCAATACATTTTAGGGGAGTCAGTTTCCCCATTTAACTGCCAGACACCCAGCATATAGTAGTCAAGTGTAAAAAAAAAATCAAGAAAGGCTCATGGATGTGTAAACCAATTATTGAAGGTTCCTCCTCCAATTATGTACCTGACATATCTTTAGTAGGGGTGGGCATGAACCAGCTCACAAGCCAAAATTCGGGCTGATCTTGTGCCGGCTCGGGGCACAGGAAGTGATGTTTGAGGAAGATATGCTCCCTGGACATTTTTCGAGTTTCGACCTGCTCAGTTCGGCCCTTGGGGGCTGTTCGGTCTCTCTCCACATGCTCAGCTGTCCTGGGCTTCCTGGTGCTGCCCTGTTAAATGGGCTGTGGGGGGGATTCTGGGACAGTTGGAACAGCAGTAAGGAGGGGGTAAAATGCCCCCTGGGAGGCACTTCACCCCCATATTTAACCCTCTGGTTTTGCTCCCCCCCTTTCGAAAAAGCAGGGAACAAAACTGAAGGCTGCCAGTTATTTAAACCTAAACCAAAATTGAATGGCTGCCAGCCATTTAAACCTAAACCAAAATTGAATGGCTGCCAGCCATTTAAACCTAACAGCTGAGCAGTGGGGTCTGTAGTTCAGCTGTTAGATTTAACGGGTTGCCAGCCATTTAATCCTTCAGTTTTGCTCCCTGCCACTTTGAGGTGGGGGAGCAAAACCAGAGTGTTAAATGAAGCCCCTTCCCAGACAACCTTCCACTTTTTCTGGCCGTGGCTCACCATAGGTGGGAGAAAGAGAGAAGGGAAGCCCCTTTCTGGGTGATCTCCCTCTTATCCTGACTGTGGTTTGCTGTGGCTGGGAGAAGGGAAGCCCCATTACAGCTGGTCCTCCCCCTTCTCCTGGCCTCAGCTCGCTATGTCCAGGAGAAAGGGAAATGGGAAGCCCCTTTTCGGACAATCCCTCCCCTTTGTCCTGGCCATGTTTTGCCATGGTAGGGAGAAAGGGAGAAGTCCCTTTCTGGGCAATCCCCTTCCCTTTCTCCTGGCCATGGCTTGCCATGACCAGGAGAAAGGGGGAAGGGAAGCTTCTTCTTGGGAGATCACCCCCCTTCTCCTGGCTGCAGTAAGGTGTAGTCAAGAGAAAGGGAGAAGGGAAGTCCCTTCCCAGGAGATTTTCCCCATTCTACCACATCCCAGACTTGCCAGAGTGGTTCAGACCGTGTGAGGCTGTTTTGGTTCAGGGCCACCACAGACCCCAAACCAAACCACCTTTTTTTGGGGGGGGGTCCGTGCCCATCCCTAATCTTGAGATAAACCTGAAAATGCAATTGATAGGATCTCTTGGGGTAGGATCTCTCAAGGTGGAGCCTTATGAAGAATATCTAGATTGTAGCACAGCTGCAGTTAGTATCTGGTATGGAGACCACCAAGGAAGACTGTGGTTGCTGAACAGAGGAAGGCAATGGCAAACCACCTCTGCTCATCTTGTGCCTTGAAATGCTGCTTCTGGGGTTGCTAGGAGTCAGTTGTGACTTAACAGCATGCTATTATTGTCATTAGGAATCAGGACAAATTTTTGGAAGTTGTATGGGGTATGAATTGAAGCTAAACAACACAGATCCAAATGCCAGTCGCTGATATGGTTATTTAATTTGATTAATGTTGAGAATTTTTTCCCATCAGGGTTTATAGTTATTCCACTGATTTTGTACTCATTGGCTAGAACAATGAAAGGCTCTTACTGATGGATACACAGTATCATCTGCTTGCTTTTAAAAATATCTCTGCAGAAAAGGGCCAGAAATGTTCTTTTTTCAAACAGGAGCTGAACATTCAGGGATGGGTGCTGGAATATTCCTGATGGGGACAGGCCTCCATAGTCCTTCAGCTGGCCATTTGCTCCCCCCCCCCCCATAGCACAGGAGGGGGGCAGAATTCACAGGTTGTCCACTGTCTGTAGTTGAAGCTTCTGTTATGTTACGTTTCCAGGCTCTTCCAAATGAGGAATTATAGCAAGCTCAGAGGAAAAGTGTGCTCTCACTTAATGAACCTGTCAATGTGAAGACCAAGTTATTCATGCAGAGAGAATACTTGGCGATGAGGCAGCAGGTCTCCCCCCCCCCCACTCATCCAGCTTTCTGAAGCTGAGCATGCAAAGTTCAACACTTCTTGTTTGCAAACAAACTGCAGTATCTCTCTGCAGTCTCAACCGGGGTTCTTTCCTAAATGTTTTCACTTATCGTTTCCATAGCAGCAGGGTTGTGACTTGCTAACCCGAGACAGAAAGAGACAGGCAAAAGGAAACAGTCTGAATAGCTCTGAAGGAGGATTTGATTGATCTACTCTTACACTGGAATTAATTCCTCCACTTATTAATGTTTTGTATTGAATTTCAACCATGAAATCTGATGAACTAAGGTTGATTGAGTTTGAACATGAGGCACAATTAAAACAAGGGCTTAGATGTTTTGTTTTGTTTTAAAAAAACATACACACAAAAATGATCTGTCTGAAAAAGTACCGGCATTTCCCCCCCTTTCTTCCGCACTAGAGTTATTTTTGAGCAGAATTTCATTTCCTGCTCTAATTATAGAGAGGTATTTTTTCTATGAGAAAGGAAGTACAAGGCACCATTGGGGGCAGGGCTTAGCTTGGTGCCTGTATGTCTCAGCCAGTAGACATGAGGCAGGGAGTGGCTATATAAAGTGGCTCCACCTTCTGGCCACAGGCTTTTTGCAGAGGCTGCTACCTCCCTTACCCAACCTGCAACATTTTTGGGGCTGCACTTTGCACCTGAGCAGGAGTCTGGGGTGGCAGGCTGCCTTCAGATTGGCTTAAGGATGCCAGCCTCCAGGTGGGACCTGGGGATCCTCCAGCATTACAGCTCATCTACAGACTATAGAGATCAGATCCCCTGGTGAAAATGGATTCTGTGGAGGGTGGACTCTATGGAATTGTATGCTACTGAAGTCCCTGTCGTCCCCAGGCTCCATCCCCAAATCCCCAGGAGTTTCCCAACCTGGATCTGACAACCCTAGGCTGACTCCACAACATTTCTAAGGCTATGATCAGGCTAGGCCCTTAGGTATTGTCTGGGCCCAAACAGGTGCAGATTCCTAGGAAATGGGAAGGGATCAATTAACAAGTATTCTAAAGTATCTAAAGATGAAGGGAGATTTTTCAAGCCAGCAGCTCATGGCTGTCTTGCTGAGGCATTGGATAAGAGGATTCCTTTGCTGCAAAGGAGCATCAGCAACATCCTTAATCTCTCTATGGTTTGGGGCAGGGAGAAGGAATGGGGCCTGGTGTTTCATGTGCAGGCTATGATTTAAAAAAGTCCCAGAAACTATGATGCCTGTGTTTCAAACAAGGGTGTGGTTGGCCAAAATACTGGCAACCACTGGCAATTCAACAGAGGCCCCTAGATGAAGATTCAAGGCCGCCTTACATTCAGAAGCAGTGCTTGATTGAAACAGGTATCATGCGACTATCTCCACAGCAGCTCTCTGTGTCCTTAAAGCAATCTGGCCCCTTGAACTTTAGGGAGTTCAAGAGGCAGCAGTAGGGTCCAGGAAAGCCTAGGTGCATGGAGTGCTATATGTAGCCCTTTGGATGACAATTAAGGATCTCAGGACAATAAGGTCATCAAATTTAAGATGTTAAAATTAAATTTAGAGCAGAAATGTACACTGTAGAAGTGAAATAATCCAACATAGCTATAGGGGAAGGAGGAGTGATTTGCTCTTGCTCTTCCTCCGTTGGTGCAGAACCTCCCTTGCATGGACAGAAAGCACATCTTTGCACATGAAAGCAATGCCTTTCACTTTGCACAAGACACAAAGCTGTGTCCAGACAGAAGGAGTGCCTTTTGCTACTGTCACTGTTGTTCAAAACCACAACATTGGCCCTTTGCAATGTACAACTAAAGCTATGATTTGAGATAGATCTCTATTAACACATGTAAAT
The DNA here is from genome assembly GCF_001447785.1 of Gekko japonicus. Lineage (NCBI taxonomy): Eukaryota > Metazoa > Chordata > Lepidosauria > Squamata > Gekkonidae > Gekko > Gekko japonicus. The sequence continues at coordinate 85,492 of NW_015167644.1, forward strand.
ATCGTGATCCATATATTATAGATTGGGTTCACCAGTCAATCATGAGGACTGTGGTTATTGGGCACCAATAACAGATGCTGAAAGCCATGCTATATGAGAGGCTACCATGGAGTGAATTAATTAATTCATTCCTGACAAATCTGTCCCTGACAAATCTGATTTGTGCATTGCCTTGGTTAAAATATATAAAGAGACAGTCTTGGCATGGAACATAGTATTTGCCAGTTGATGTATTTTAACATCCTTTCCATTCGGATATAATCCACTGAGAACCTAGTTTGCAGAGGGGCTGTTCAAATTAGGGCTGTGGAATAGTATGGTGTAGCCCCATCTTGGCAGATTGCAGAAATTTAACAGGGTCAGTACTTGTATTGGAGGCCACTAAGGAAGACTCTACAGAGGAAGACAATGGCAAACCAACTCTGCTTCTAACTTGCCTTGAAAGCCCCCTTGCTGGGGACACCATAAGTTGGTTGTGGCTTTAAGCATGTACATACATATGTTCAAATGAACTGGGGTTGTCTGTACACAAAAGAAGTTCTTGGAATATGACAACCTTGCTTGCATTTAATGGAAGTTGACTACAGTTTTGTAGAAACCCATACATTTCTGGATTTGGTTAATTCTAAGACTTCTGTAACATCTTTCCCAGAAATGGGGGGGGGGGGGGGGATGCAAGGACCCAGTACTACCGACTGAAATATTAAATCAAAGCAATCCCATCTAAAAGAGAAATGTACATGGATAGAGCACAACAGATCAAACAATAAAGTGCCCGTTGCCTCCTGTCAAAGTAAATCACACTAAAGGCTTGCCATAGTGCAACTGTTATAAGATGCTTGATAGAAATATTTTCAGAATGAGAAAATCTATATTATGTGGCAATGGGATCTGTACAGCAAAAATGTATTTAGGCTGCTTCCAAATAGAGTTGGGAGCATCAGTTCGCGACAATTGCCCTGCGATGTGCTTAGTAGCAGGAATATTAAACTTGTGCAGTTGATTTAGGATTAATGACTCTTGACTGCTCCCTGAATAGACCAGAAGAGAGATTTGCTGTCAACTGTCTTTCTCATCAGTGACCAATCTGTTTGGCTGGTTTACACTGAAACTGATATGGACCTACATTATGGGGTTGTCAGGAACATTGTTTTAGCACAATAAATTGGACACTGCCATATAAAAATGCTCTTTCATGTAGCCAGTAGGGTGCAATATGTAAGGGCACTTTCCTGGGAGTAAGCCCTGTTGAATAACATGGGACTTACTTCTGAGTAGACATGATTAGAATTGCTCCCAGAGGTTGCAGTCTCAAGCATATTTAATAGGGATCAAGACCTACTAAACCCAGTGGGTTTTATCTTTTGAGTATACATGCTTTCTAGATTAAATGAAGCCTGGACTCCCTAGAAGCTAAAATTACTAAATTGAGGCTATCAAACTTTGATCACATTATGAGAAGACAAGAGTCACTGGAGAAAACAATAATGCTATGAAAAGTTGAAGGCAGCAGGAAAAGAGGAAGACCCAACATGTGATGGATTGACTCAATATAAGAAGCCATGGCCCCCACTCTGCAAGACCTGAGCAAGGCTGTTAATGATAGGACATTTTGGAGGACATTAATTCACAGGGTTGCCATAAGTTAGAAGTGATTTGATGACACATAACACACCCACCTGCATGCATGTTTAGGATTGTTCAGCATGGACTGAAGACTCATGGTTTTAAATCCCATCTCCACTTAGCCATGAAGTTCACTGGATGACCGTTCAAGACTGAATTTTTCAGGAGGGCTTTGTAACTGATGGCTCTAACTGTAGGCTTAGTCTATGTGGAAAAGAGAAATGTTGTGTCTAAAGACTGCAAACATATATTATTGAAAATAAATAAATTCTAGTAAAATCAAAAATATTTCGGTAGTGTTCATACAAATACAGTGTGATACACTAATAAGAGGCAACAGATTTCAGAATACAATTTTCACATAACACAGTCGAGAAGATAAGTCTCAATATCCAAATTTCATGAGGTACTCGATGGTAAACATTCCCATGCAGACAACATTGACCTAATGTCAATAAATAATTGACAAGTGTTCCAGTATACACTGCTTCTCAAGTCCTTCTTCAGAAGTTGAAAGCTTCTGTTTTCATACATCATTCAGTGGGTCTACCATCAGTCATGGAATCAAGGAGTTGGTATCATAGTACCATCAGCTGCTTAATGAACTCCTTGACTCCATGACTGATGGTAGACCCATTGAACGTTTCCATGACTGATGGTAGACCCATTGAACGTTTCCATGACTGATGGTAGACCCATTGAACAATGTAGGAAAACTGAAGCTTTCAACTTCTGAAAAAGAACTTGTATATACCAGAACACCTGTTAAGTCAAGTATTTATTGACATTAAGTCAATGTAGTCTACATGGAAATGTTTACCATTGAGTACCTCATGAAATTTGAATATTGAGACTTATTTTCTTGACTGCATCATGTGAAAATTGTATTGTGAAATGTGTTGCCTCTTACTAGTGTATAACACTGTATTTGTAAGAACTCTACCAAAACATTTTTTGATATTACCAGAATTTATTTGTTTTCAATAATATCTTTTTGCAGTTTTCAGGCATGGTATTTTGCTTTGGCATTTGCATTCTTTCCATACCATGGGCCCTTTGTTTATTTTTTAGTCTATGTGGTGGCAGTCTGATATAATTTCTGAGTATTTAAGTAAATTAAGATTTTTTTAAAAATGGGTATTCAGAAAAAATGTTTTAAATAGAACTGTAAATTTTGGGCCAGTCACTGTCTATCACTGATCCTTCACAGGGTAGATGAGAGGAGACCCATTTACCCAGAATTCCCTGGAGAACAGCAGGATAAAAACTTGATGTATGCACGCAAGGGCTCTACAGAACTGCAATATTATGTAAAATGTTCTTATGTATTTGAACATTTTCAGATTAGATTTCTGCCTACCAGAGGGGGTCCAAGATGACTTACAAAGTTAAAAGCCAATTCCCTCTGAATTCAGTGAAAATGAAACATAACATAGATTCTGGTGAGTAGCCATGTTGGTATGAATCATCAGAAGAAAGTTTGAGTCCAGTGGCACCTTTAAGACCAACAAAGTTGTGAGGCAAAGCACTCCTGCCCCCCCTGAAGGGTTAATGGAAATGGAAATGAGCTTGTTCCATCCCACAGGTGTTTTACTAATTGGTCTCTCAGCCTATATAGCCCTTATCATCTTTGAGGCCAGAGCTGGAAAAGTGGTAATTAGCTTCTCATGAGAACCTGCAGCCCACAGGATGGGAGGGAGGAAATCAGCAGTGATGAGGTAATTTTCTAGAGGGTTCCAGCATGAATGTTGGGCATTAACATCACCTGATGCTGCTTGGCCAAAGAATTATAATTGAGCTAAGAACCTGTAAAAGGAGGCTAGCTTAGATTCTGATGGACTGAAGGCCTGAACTATGATGTGCTTATATTGAAATTGATAGCAATTTAGAGAACACATCAGCTGTGACCTTTAATTCTTGGATTTAAGGTTTGTGTCATCTAACGCAAGTCTTGGAAATGTGTTATTATTTTTTTATTTTTTTGCATTTATATTCCGCCCATCCAGTAGACAGTTAAGCTAGTTTTCTTGTTTTTCTGTTGTATGATTTTAGAGCATTGTGTTGTCCAAATAATATATCTTCTATTTAAACAAATTAAATGAAACTTCATATTTTTTTAAAGAAAGAAAGAAAGAAAGGTTTGGTTACTTGTGCAAAACAACCCTGGGGCCCCACAGGGTTCTGCTTTGGACTCCTTGACAAAAGTTTTATTCAAGATATAAGCTTTCATGTGCATGCATATAAAATAAGTATGGAACAAACTCTTGCCCCTATTAACCAAAGGCTATCCTACAAAGTATAACCATTTCTAAAAGCTGGGAGAGCAGAACTACTGTCTGCGGAAAGTTTATTCTATGAAACTGGGGGTACAGTGGGAAAGGCCCAAAAGCAGGCGGTGACTGCTTTTTCTGTCACACGTACCCTGTAGAAGAAGGAACAACTTGAAGATGGATGAAAGGCAGAACATAACTGGCTCCCGGGTTCCTGCAGCAGCAGATGGCCCCTGTGGTATGGGGGTCCCACACTGCAAGGGGCTATAAGCTTTTTCTAAGTGCACCAGCCCTTACATATGCAAGCGGTTTGTGAAAGGATGATGATGATCTGGGAGACCTGTGTTCAAATCCCCATTTGTGCCATGGAAACTTGTGGAGTGATCTTGGGGCAGTCACCCTCTCTCAGCCTGGAGCTGCAGTGGGGGAGGGAGGTGAAAAGTCATGGGCCTCCATCTATGGAAATGTTCCACGGATCCCAGAATGTGCTTCTTGAACTGTAAACGTGTTTGTGTATGAATGTTGTGGTTGTGTAGGGATGTGTCCGGCCAAGTGGTGGCAGTGTGGCAATTTGACATACGGGTCCTGAAGCCTGGTCGACAAGCAGCCGTTCAGAAAATGACTGAGCCAAGCCAGAAGACGTTTACACCGTGCAGTGACAGCATGTGCAATTAAATGAATATATGTTGTCTTCCCTATCCTCTATGAACATTGTTAGCCCCCTGTCTAAAATGTGTAACTGTACATCGCTTTGAGCCCACTGGGGAAAGTGATTAATAAATTGAAAGTATTTAAAAAAATGGACAAAAATCTTTATGATTGCTCAGGCACATAAGATTCTGAATAGGCTGTAGTTTCGCCATTATAGCTATTTCATTCATACATTTGGAAAGGGTATAATGAAGGCTGTTGGGTTTTGGATGAGTGCTGGGAAATAAAAGACCAAAAAGGGTAGAATGAAGTGCAGGCTGCAAATGGAGCTGTAGCCATTCAAGTCTAATATACGCCTGGGTGACCAAAATCCTAATGACTGCTGCATTCCCCCTATTTTGTATTCTCCCACACTATTCTAAATACTTTTTGATGGTGCTCTATAAAGTTTAGGTGAAAGTTCTGCTGTTTGCACACCCCTTGGCATCGTATGGAGCCAGAGTTGGGGTGCCAAAGCAACAGACAGAAGATGAAATGTTTCAGATTTTTCTCGCCCGGTACATTTTTGTTTGAGTCCATCTGCTCTCCTGTGCCTGCTTGGGAATGCAAAACACCTCTGCTTTGCTAGTTGCCAAACTGAACAGCGAGTGGGAGGGAATATTAAAATGACACTTTTGATCTGAACTGTGCCTCTTTATTAAAATGGGGGAAAAGGTCCCAGATTGCCTTCATTTTCAGAGCCTGCCGAATAATCTGCTAAGAGGCAACAGGCTATTGAAATAATCACAGCTGAGTAGTGAGCAAAGATTCCCCTTTATCAGGCTTCCATTCAGGGGCAGCAAAAAAGTCCACACAATAGAGGTGCCATGGAGTTTCATTTCGAGTCAATACTAGCAGCGTTGCAAAGGGCACAACACTGCAGAGAACGTGGATACTTTAAAAGCTATTTAGATTAGGGCTGATCCAAAGGAAGGTGATTTTCATGGGGTGAAAAGTTTCAGTTGCTGAAAAACGTGGTCCTTCTTTTCAGCGATTCTTTCTAGGGATGCCCGGGAAAAGAGATGAGACATGGACGCATTCAGAAACAGAGCTCCTAAAGGGCTTTGTTTGACTTTGGTGATGTCACCACTTCCAAGGACTGCCTGTGTGACTAATTCAGATGTTGCCTTCACCCTAATTCAGATTCATTTTCGGGATTCAACTATCAAATGAGAAGGAAACTCCAAACCTGAAAGGAGGGATGAATGGCACTAAAGTAGGAGGGGTAAATGGCACTGAATATAGGATTCAGGAAACCTGGGGGTACCACCTCTCTGCTTCTTCTCACTGCAAGGGGTGGTGGTGAGATGAATAAGTGGGCAGACAGAAGGAGGAGGAGAAGTGGGAGGAAGAGGAGGAGGGAGAGATTGGATTTATACCCCGCCCTTCACTTGGAGTCTCAGAGTAGCTTACAAACTCCTTTCTCTTCCCCTTCCCACAACAGACACCCTGTGAGGTGGGTGGGGCTGAGGGAACTCTGAGAGAGCTCTGAGAGGACTCTGACAGAAACTGCTCTTTTTCAAGGACAGCTGTGCCAGAGCTTGTGACTGACCCAAGGTCACATCAGCAGGTGCAAGTGGAGGAGTGGGGAATCAAACCCGGTTCTCCCAGATTAGAGTCCGCACACTTAACCACTACATCAAACTGTCTCCCAGCTGCTGGCGTGACCTTGGGTCAATCACAGTCCTCTCAGAGCTGTTCTGGAAAGAGCAGTTCTCAAAAGAGCTCTCTCAGCCCCACACACCTCACCGGGTGTCTTGTTGTGGGGAGGGGAAGGGTTGGCAGAGGAAGCAAAGTGGAGTGGCAAAAGGGTACACTGCAGAAAGTGATCTGGAATTGGAGATGGGAAAAGTCACAGACAGGAGCAAGTTGTGTGGATTTCTTTCCCTCCATGAGCTCCTGGGGAGGTCTCTTCTTGTTCTCACTCATTAAGAGGTATTTCTAAAATAGTTCACTCCCCAGGTCTTCTTGGCTAATCATTCAGTGCTGCTCTAATTAGCTTTTTAAAGGGAAAGAATTATATTGGTAATCATATATATAGCTGCCTTATATTTAATCAGATCATCAAGGTCAGTATTGTCTACCCTGACTGGCAACAGCTCTCCAGGATCTCAGGGTGAAGGTCTTTCACATCACTGTCTACTTGATCCTTTCAGCTGAAGATGGCAGGAACTGAACCCGAGACCCTTCTGCATGCCAAGTAGATGCTCTGCCAACTGAGACATGCCCCCCTCCCTTCCTGTGGTACCTTGCTTATTTTACTTAATTTTATTAGGATCGTAGATCAGCAGTAACATAACCAACAGGCAGCAGCACATAAAAGGAAATATGCACATGCAGTAAAAAAATCATAACCTCATTATAAACTAAATTCAGTGTTACATGCATAGTTAATAAAATATTTAACTAAGTGCTTCCTTATTTAACAAAACAAGGCACAGAAATTGGGTAACTTAAAGGTGGTTTCCTCAGATTGATCTGAAAGGAGAAGGGACATATAAAACTGGTTGGATCTACCTGGAAAATTGGGTAGAATTGGGGTGATATACAATGAATAAATGCCCTTATACAATGAACAATACAATATCACAATTTTAGCTATTTCAGTCACATTCAATTGGCAAGTACAAGCATGCTGAGAATAGGGTGTGTATGAATATCTCCCTACCCAGAAGAGCTGGGGGCAAGACATTAAAGTGAGGCAAGGTAAAGGCTATTTGATATGTAGGGGATTCTAAGGCATAAAGGTATTCTCCTGGAACAGAATTTTTGCCATTGTCCCTGGCTGCCGGAAATGTTTGAGCCCAGGCTCTATCAGCATGGAGAGCTGTATCCTAAATTTGTTGTTTATTTAATTGCTCCTCTAAACCCCAAGATGCTGTAGGGCTGTTGGGGTAAACCCATAAAATTGTAACTTCTCCTTAACAGCAACCATCCATCCCAAATAGAAATTCTATGTAAGCAATAGAAAAGTTAATCCAAGTGGGTTGAACTTTAACAGAAGCAAAAAGCGTATTGGGAGTTTCGGCTTCTGCGACTCGCAGAGGGATGCACCCCATCGAGCTCCGATGGGGGCATTTGGCTTGGGGCAGCAGGGAGGGAGATAGGATTCATTTGATCTCCCCCTGAAGCCCTTGTAGGGGGCTTCTAGCCTGGAGTGCTGGAGGAGCCACACCCGAAGCCGTGGCTTGGGGCTTGAGGCTTCTCTTAGCTCCATAAGGTCCTGCCTCCCTGAAGCCAGCAATGGCAACAAGAGACGTTACTGGACCAGAGCGTGCAAGGACCTAAATCAAAGTGACTTTCCCTATTATAAAGATACTCAGCAGCAAAATGTGAGTGAAGAAGTTTTGAAAAGAAAGACAAAGGAAAAGTGGGTGTGGGAACCGGCAGAGAGACAGCAAAGCTCCACAGACAGAAAGGGAGGGGGGAATCTCTCAGAGGGGGAGGAGGAACCCTACCCTAGAAATCAGTGTTAAAAGTATTGGAAGGAGAAGCTAAGCTGAAACTCTACTCTTAGAAACCCACCCAATTGACTCTGAGTGCAGTGGGCTTTACTATACATCATAGAGAAGAATCCTAGAACTTTAAAAAACTTTTACCTTAATGTAAACAATGACGCAGTGAGGGGGGGAAATAGTGACCAGAGTCAAAGCGACAACAGGAACTGCCAGCACAATATCACCAGTCAGAAGATCAGGAACCACTTCTGATATTACTGGTACGATTTCTGAAGCCTTGCACCTCCTGCAGGACCAGCTGATGAACCTCAACAAGAAATTTGATGATTTGCAACAAGAACTGAGAGAGACTAAAGTAAGAACAAAGAAGACTACCCAAAAGCTAAAAAAGGTTGAGTGTAAGTCCAAAGAATTGGACCAAAGAATGGATGTAGCAGATAAAGAAATAGCTTCTGAAAAGGAACAATTACTACAAGTACAAGTGGAAAGATCTCTACAAGTTTTGAGATTTCAAGGGGTCCCAGAAAAAGAAGACGAGAATCTAAGAGAGATCCTACATGAAGCACAGGCCCCCTGATCAATAGCAAACCTGAATATTATAAGTGGATATAGATTTGATTTACAGAACATATTCAGAGTTTGTGAAGAAAAATAATCTTCCAGGGGAAATATTTGTTAAATTTGCAAGAAGAAGAGATTGGATTTATACCCCGCCCTTCACTACCCAAAGGTGTGTCAGAGCAGCTTACAAACTCCTTCCCCTCCCCACAACAGACACCCTGTGAGGTAGGTAGGACTGAGAAAGCTCTGACAGAAAGTGTTCTTTTTTTCAAGCACAGCTCTTATCAGAACTATGACTTGCCCAAGGTCATCCAGCCAGGTGCAAGTGGAGAAGTGGGGAATCAAACCCAGTTCTCCCAGATTAGAGTCTGTGCACTTAACCACTACACCAAACAAAAGAAGATCATCAAGAGATCTAATACTTAAAGCAACAACCAGGACAATATTAAAAATCTTAGAGGAAGACATAAAAGTGCTGAAAGATGTTCTATTTGAAAAACGGAAGAAGAGGAAGCGATACAGAAATATTACAACATTTCTCCAAGGAAACAACATTCAGTATCGATGCATTTTACCAGAAGGACTTATTTTCAACTATAACGGTAAAAGTTTGGGGGGAGGGAGAGGCCTCAGCTGGGTATAATGCCACAATGTCCACCCATTTTCTCCAGGGGGACAGATCTCTATCATCCGGAGTTTAGTTGTTATTCTGGGGGATCGCCAGGTCCCACCTGGAGGCTGGAAAACCTAAGCCTAGCAGCACTTTCTGTGTGTCTTGAGACCACCTGACTTGCATGTTTCAACTGGGCCTGGCTGCTTGCTACTGTTCAACAGCAGCCACCCTATGAAAGTCAGTGTAGTATAATGGTCACAGCTTCAGAGTAGGGTTTGCAAGATTCGGGTTTAGATTCCCATTTTGCTGTGGGAGCTCACTGGGTGAGTTTGGACCAGTCACATACTTCCAGCCTAACCTACCTCATAGGGTTGTTGTGTGGATAAAAGGGAGAGAATAATGTAAACTGCTTTAGTTCCCACTGTAGAAAAAGACCATAGTTTTCCTCAGTAGAGACTGCAGGGGGAACCGAGAAGGAACGCTAAAGACAGAGGGGCAGATAAAGGAAGGTTGGCTGTTGGGTGAGAAGGAGATAGGGATGCCAACTCCATGTTGGGAAATTTCTGGATATTTGAGTGGTGGAGCCTGGGGATGGTGGGGATTGAGGTGGGAAGGGATTTCAGACAGATTTAGTTCCATAGACTTCACCCTCCAAAGCAGTCATTTCTTCCAGGGAAATTAATGTTGCCAACCTCCAGATGAGAGATGGAGATTTCCTGGAATTACAACTGATCTTCAGATGACAGAGATCAGTTCCCCCAGAGAAAATGTCTGCTTTCAAGGGTAGCGTTTATGGTATTATACCTTGCTGAAGTCACCTCCAAACTCAAACCTCATCCTCCCAAGGCTCTACCCCAAAATATCCAGGAATTTCCCAACATGGAGCTGGCAACCCTAAGAGGAACTGATCTCTGTATTTGGGCAATCTGTTGTGATTTCTGGAGAGCAGCTGCTGCCACTGCTGCTGTGGAGGGAAGGAAGTAGAGGGGCCTGGGACAGTGATGGGGCAGAAAGAGTGATAGGGTGGGGGCAGAAAGGAAGTAACAGGCATGGAGGGGAAAGAGAGAGTAAGAAAAGAGGTGGCAGGAAGGAGAAAGAATGTGAGAGAAGTAGGGGGAGAGGGGAAGAAGCAGAGGTGGGGGGAATGGTATAGCCACTCCCACAAGTTTCTTGTGGGTCCCCACTTGTTCAATATATTACTGTACCAGCTTTCACAAATGTGCAGGCAGCACAACCTCACTCAGAAAAATTATATTGGTCCCAAAGTCACCATCTGTTTTTTACTTTTGATTGTTATTATGTCAACCTGTATTTAATAACTAATTATGTTTTAATCTTGTTGTTACCTGCCCTGGTTGAGAAATTCTTCCGTACAAAGGGGGCTAAGCGGATTCCCCCGGCCATCGAGGTGTACAATGCGAAGGTGGTCTCCCAAATTTTATACGGTGTAGAAATCTGGATTGCTGGCGTGGATGAGAAATTGGATTCCCAGCTAAACTCCTTCCTTAGGAGAATTACTGGAACGCCACGGTGTGTTGCTGGGACTGTCCTTCGTATGGAACTGGTTCAATCTTCGCTTGAAGCACGTGCTTGGAAGAGGGCATTCAAGTTGAGATTTAAGTTATCTGACCCAAGTCATCACCCCCAGGCCGGCTTTCTTCATTCCATCTTAAAGGACACGACATCCAACCCTTGGTTGTCCCTTCTTGCTGGTAAACTCAGGACATTGGGAGTGCCGATGTCCTCACCTAACGAAGAGCTGATGCCCTCTCAGCTTGAGGAAACCTTGAAGAAACTTAAACAGTTGGATTGGGCCAGCACCGTGGCCAGGGCAAGACGCACCTGCTCTCCGTTGGCTTTGGGGTTGTCCCCTCCAGAGAGATTTCCTGACTTTTATTCAACGTTATCAATTCCATCTCACCGCCGCGCCTTTATGCTGGCCCGCTTAAATGTATTTCCAACAATGGTAACTCTGGGAAGATTTGGAGGCCTTTCTTACTCAGATCGCCTTTGTCTGTGCAATTCTGGCGAAATTGAAACCTTAGATCACCTGATATTTCACTGTCACCACTGGACTCAAGTTAGAGGCACTTATATCTCTCCTATTCTCACGAAGATGAATCTTCCCGCGCAACCTTGGGTGCTCTCAGTACTGTTATCTGACTCAAATGCCGATGGACTGATAACAGCTAACGTGGCGCGGTTCTTGGCTAAGGTGGCTGCTCTCAAGAAGCATTGAAAAGTCCAGCACTTCTGAAAACTTCGACACCGATTTTTAATCTTCGGATGATTTTAGTTAGTTGGCTCCGCCCCAAGTGTAGTTAGGTAATTTTTAATCTCTGGGCTCAGCCTGGGTTTTATGTGACTGTTATTATGTACCTTGACATATTTATGTCTATTTTATGTACCTATTTTACCCCCCTTTGGTATCCTCTTGGTCAAGACTTCGGTCATAAAGACCTGTAATAAATTGAAAAATTGATTGTTATTATGTCAACCTGTATTTAATAACTAATTATGTTTTAATCTTGTTGTTACCTGCCCTGAGCCTTGTGGCACGGGGTTGGGGTTGGACTAAAAGCCTAATAAAATAAATAAATACATAAAAGGCAAGTAAGAGGCAGAGATGGTTTGCCCGTGCCTTCCTCTCCAGAGTCTTCCTTGGAGGTCTACCTTCCAAGTACCAATCTCACTTAGTAGCCAAGATTTGATGAGCTTGGGCTATACCATGCCGCCTTCCCTCCTGCTAGCAGTATCATTAACACAAGTCAAAGATTTACTTTTCTTTTTCTTTCAGCACACAGATTTTTGCCTTTGGAATCCAATGGCCCATTTTGTGCTCATAACAACAGTCACTTCTAGGAGCCAGCAAGTCGACCTGAAACATGCATGTGGTCTGAAAAGGGTGTGTGTGTATGGGGGTGATATCTTCTCTAAGCAGCACTTCTGCCTCACTCTCTTCTGCCCCTTATTTCTGATTGAACTTCCAGCAGGGTGAAAACAGTAAGCACCATAGTTCAAACAGAGTGCAGTATAGCAACAATAGCTATGCGGTTCACTCAGTGTCCGGTCATCCATACAGGCAAGGATAGCTAGGCTTCTAGAAGTGGAAAGTGCACAATCAAATAGAAAACCACCACCCCCAACTCCCTTCCCCTTAAGCTCAGATATATAATGGTTACCTCTGGTCACTCACTGTCAAAGGAGAGCTATCTACATATGTTCTCTCTCTCTCTCTCTCTCTCTCTCTCTCTCTCTCTCTCTCTCTCTCTCTCCACTCTCTCTCTCTCTCTCTCTCTCTCTCTCTCTCCCCCCCCTCCCTCCCTCTCTGTATGTTTGTGTCAGGGTTGGTCTGTGTTATCAAAAATGAATTCTGGATCTACATCCTACACTAGTGTGCTCACTGACCTCAGTGTGCTTTGGATCAGTAGTCTTTATTGTCTAACCTAGGTTTGTGTCCTACGAATCTACAGGCCAAAAACATCCAGTCTTCTGATAAAAGAAACAGTAAGAAATGTCTGTCCCACATTCCACATTTCCAAAAACACTCTATTGCCATTGTTTGGGCTAAAGCATCCTTTTATTTGTGCAAGGTACAGATACAAACTTTGCATTCCATTAAGGAAAAGGCTAGTGAAAGTACTTGGAGTGCCTTTATTTTTAAAAAAGTATAACTTAGGACTGTGTCATTTTATAGGATTAACCTTTTCAGGAAGTTGCATCTGTCTGTTTAGAAGCTCTTGTTTCTTAAAGAGTTGGTTCCCAAACATATGAAAAGTCCCTCCGTTTCTCCTTGTTCTCTAAAATTAGGATTATATTTACAGATTTTTTAAAAAAGGTCTCTAAATTCAAAAAGTTTTTTTTCTGTCTTCTCAGTGAGTCTGAAGTAAAGCATGACAAGTACTAACAGAAAATATAACACAGCTGATGAACAGAAGCCCCTATTGCCTTAGCATATATTGAAATGGCAGTGGCTACAGAGATTTCCACTGATAGCTAGGGAAAGGATTATTGCTGGTAGAGTGTAATAATGTCACTTAGAGCATATCACCTCCTGAAGAAATGGGGCACAGCTTTCCTTCATGCTTCTGAGAGATCGCTTCAACCTGCTTGTGTTTGCATGTGACTGTGTGATATGTGATACACAAAGGTCTCCAAAGCTGGAAAAGAAGGTTAGCTCACTTGTAAAAAAAAGAACAAGGCAGGGGAGCTGTCCGAGGTGCTGAAAGGAATCCCCAGATAAATTTTCACACACATTTTCAATCACATGAAAACATTATAGGTTGGAAATGGACCTTTCCAAGCCGCATATGAGTGACTGTCAGGCCTAGCAATTTCCCAGGAGGAGAAAATTGGTTAGGGCAGAGTCTTAGTACTTAATGCTTTGTACCATGTTTATACTGAATATTTACTGGGGGGGGGGAGTGGGGAGATGAATTATTAATGTATTGCAAAAAATTAATAAAACATATTTTGAAATTCGATTCATATCCCTGCAAAAATATGGCCTGCTTATTGTAAACTCAGAAGGAGCTTTTGGAATTGGTGATCATTGTGGCTTTGTAGAATTATTTTCTTTTTCAAATGCCGTCTGATTGATCTTTGCAGATGTAGTCTCTTTTACATTTAAATTTCTGCTTATTTACAGAGCTGGCTATGGGGGGGGGGAGTAGCAAAATAATAGAGAAATCCATACAAAAGCATTTGCTTTGTACAGGGTGGAATTCAATGCCCATTTTTAAACCAAACATATAAATAAGCCAAGCAAATCTTCAGGATTGTTTTTATAGCCCTGTTCAGTTGTGCTCACCTGTAGGTTGTGCAGGAATTCCTGGCAGGCATGCAGACCTGCATGAGTGACGTGAAGGGAACTGTTGAGATGCTCCCTGTTTCTCATACAGCTTTCTGCTGGAGCACATAGGGCCTTCTGGGGTCCCACAGACGTATCAGCTATAAGCAGTGGTGGGCATGCAGCTGCCCTGGTTATATACAGTTGATGCAAATGGGCATCTTCCCCACTGGAAGAGATGCATCACATAACCAGCACCTGGTCCAACATGCTTGAACAATTACCTGGAGGGTTAGAAGAGGGCCTATGTAAAGCAGCAGTTGGTAACACTGTATGTGAACAATAGTAAACAGTACAAGGGATAAGTGGTATTAAGCAGCTGTTGTGGTCCACCTTGTCATAGGGTCTTATGACATAATGGCTCAGGGGAATTTCAACTTTCAGAGTCTGACAGCCTCTCAGTACTGGTGCCAGGAGGCAGCATCAGGGGAAGGCCTTGACTTCTGTGCCCTGTTTATTGACCCTCCAGGGCAGCTGTTTGGCCCCTGCATGAAGCAGAATGCTGGACTAGATGAAACACTAGTCAAATCCAGCAGGGCTCTTCTTATGATAGCTTCCTCGTATTTCCCCCCTCTAAGCATTTCTGCTAGGGTCATCATATCAATCAGACAATGGGAGAGAGATATCAATATAGAAAGAATTTAGAATGAAAATAGACAAAAGGTAATTTTTCAAAGGAGCAACATCGCCTAGGGAAGTAGGCAAGATGGATTCTCATGTCTGATTTGTCCTTAGTGTGCTGTGTGTGGTTTTATTGTTGCAATTTCTGCTTAAAGTGTAAGAAGACCTTTGGAATAAATAAGGAACGTTACAGCTGCTACGGCTCCTGAGGAACCAGATCAGTAAACGTGGTTTAAGAGTATAATGTAGATGCGCCCCGTAGGATCCCATTCAAGTTCCACATCATGATTCTTCTTGGCCATTTCATGCCTGCACAATATGATTTTCAGAATTTGCTCTTGGAATTATTCTCTACTCTGCAGCCATACTCCACAAAGTACAATTTGACATTGAATTTAGTGAACATTGACTTCTCCACTTAGTACCTGGTTATGGAGTGGGCTTTTAGATTCTCTTTTGGTGTTCCTCTAGACAGTCCTCACCCCCTTTGATTCATGAGTGATTGAGAATCCCTTAGGAAAGATGGCATTTTGTTTTCCTCAATAGTGAACAGATCTTTATTCACTTATTATTCCTCTGAACTTTCCATTTGGTGTCCTTGCGGCATGAGCTGCCAGTCACATCTCCTTTTCAAATGACACCGTATAATATAATTGATCCTTCAGGTGAGCTGGTCTATTTCTTACACTGCCTGCATATCATCAGATGTACAGTTCTTTTCTTGTAGCCATATAACATTTAACCTTTACAGAACTCCCGGTACACAGTTGATCCCTTTTGGTTTAGAGAACACATTTTCCCCCCTGCTGACAGAAGAACATTGACCTAGCCCTGGAACATTATAAAAGTGCTTAAATTTAGTGTTAGGTCTGAAGTTGTGAATGGATTTGCAATGAATTAGAAATAAGTCATCCACTAATTTTCAGTTCTTAATAAGGCAAGCTGTCCTGACTTGGATGGCCCGAACTTACCAGGTCTTGTCAGATCTTGAAAGTTAAGCAGGGCTGGCTCTGCTCAGTACTTGGATGGGAGACCGCCAAAGGAGTCCAGGGTTACATGAGGTGGGTGATCAAAAATGGGGATTTTAAAAAATGGGGATGAATTTGAAGAAAATATGTTAAAAAGTTGTATTGGAATGTGAGAAATTACCTCTCTGCTCCCCCCTTCTGGCATATATTTTTACTACACAAGTTAAGGAGAAGGGATGGAACTGAAAGTCTAAATTAGAATATCCAACATGGATTACACAAAGCTTCCCCCCCCCCAGGTTATAGTATCCAAGTTTCTGGAATAAACCAACGATGACACATTCCCCTCACCTCAGCATGTGCTTGATATTATTAAACTTTCCTAGCAAGCATTCCGAAACCATCTATTTCCACAGAGTTCTCTTACGGCTCATAACTTTGGCACATGTGTGCTGTGCATTAGTACATTGCCTCTGGATATAGTAGTTCCATTTAGCTTGGTGCTGCATGCATGATCTGATGTCACAGTGAATATGGATGATACACTCTCACGACTGATTGCTGGCAGCTGCCTAGCAAAACGTGAAGACATTTGAACTCAATATTTTATGCACAGCATGAGTACAGAGCAGACCCCGGGAATATCTGCCTTTGGAGTTATGTGATTAACATTAAAGGATACCTGCAGATGGGCCCACAAAGCGGCTGCTTCAAGGTTGACTGATATCAGTGAGAATTTCACTGAGAGCAAGGGGTTAACATTAAAGCACATGTATATGCCTACAAATCACCTAATGTTAGATCTCTGATTTTCTGAGTACTGAATATGCACTGACAGAATTTCATGTAGTATTTCAAGATAGAGATAAACTCCAATTCTTCTGCTGGCCTTTGTAATTATGCAATTTGATGCCACCAGTAGAACTGAGTAATCAGTTTTCATCTTTACTAAGAAGAGAGTAGAGGAAAAGCTCGGGCCCCCAAACTCATTTGCAGGCCCCCATTTTCAGGCCCACAGGGACAGAGGAGGAGGAGATGCATGGTTCTGATGGGCTGGGCAGTGTGTCTGGGAATGCGTGGAGACACCTCCAGGGTGGCACGGTGCTCTCCACCTCCTCCCCACATCCAGGCCAATTGGGCAGGCCTGATGTTTGTCACTGGGGCCTTGCCACACTGCATGGGTCCTGTTCATCCTCATGGCTTTGGGGCTGGTGCTCGATCTGGCTCTTTCTTCCTCAGTCCACATGCTCCCATTCACAGCAGTGACCTACATTCTGACCTTCCCATTTGGGAGTGCAGCAGGTCTTTCCCCCTTCACATGCTTGGCTTTGCAAGTGAACCAGCTGATTGATGGGTTAGGGGGCCTGATCATGGGTCCTGTTCATCCTCATGGCTTTGGGGCTGGTGCTCGATCTGGCTCTTTCTTCCTCAGTCCACATGCTCCCATTCACAGCAGTGACCTACATTCTGACCTTCCCATTTGGGAGTGCAGCAGGTCTTTCCCCCTTCACATGCTTGGCTTTGCAAGTGAACCAGCTGATTGATGGGTTAGGGGGCCTGATCATGGGTCCTGTTCATCCTCATGGCTTTGGGGCTGGTGCTCGATCTGGCTCTTTCTTCCTCAGTCCACATGCTCCCATTCACAGCAGTGACCTACATTCTGACCTTCCCATTTGGGAGTGCAGCAGGTCTTTCCCCCTTCACATGCTTGGCTTTGCAAGTGAACCAGCTGATTGATGGGTTAGGGGGCCTGATCAGCAGCCAGGAACACCAAGGTCCAGGAGACAAAGTTTCAGTGGCTGCATCCTTTCCTCTGTGGGAGATGCGGAAAAGGTGACCTGCAAGTGGGGTGACTGGGCTACACAGGTCACGTCATGGGATTGGGCTTTTGCATTGGCAGGCCGAATGGTATCAGGTTTCTGGGCCAAGGGAGGATTGGTCAACTTGGGGCTTGCAGGCTCTAAAGGGAGGGTGCAATTTGTGGTGGGGGAGCAGGTTGGCCACTGCAGTGCCACTTCGTGGGCCCAGCAGGTTCACCAGCCAGGGTATCAACACACTTAGCAGTGTGCAGGATTAAAGGGCTGCTGAGGCATTCATAGCCTCACACACCCCCCATTTGAATTTCCATCTCCTTTTCAGAGGCAGCTGGCTGGGAGGGTTGCAGCATGCTGGGTCAAGCCTAGCCCTCTCCTTCAGGTCCAGCCTCCAAAGAAGAGCCCTCAGCAGTCCAGAATTCAGGCGATATCCTCGCTGCAGTCCAGGGCTGGAATGTGCTGGCTAGGGTTTTGGGAACATCCAAGGTGGCATAGTCTCAACAGGCACCAAGGCAGTCAGGAGCACAGCCTTCTGAGAACCAAAGCAGTGGACAGCGCCACCCTTCAGGCCTTTCACAGGTCTTGGAATGGCTCTCAGAGTGCATGGACCACTATGGTAACCAACAACAGGCAGCAGGATTGACTAGGACAGACCCGGGAGCTGATTCGGACAGGTCCTGCACCTCTAGTAGCAAGACCTGTCCGGAAACGGCAGTGTGACCCCAGCGGTGGGACCTCTCTTCCTCCAGCAATTCCAGTGGCTCCAGTAGCTTGGGGGAGTGCCTGGCTGGGGCATGCAGGTTGCCCAAAAAGGGTCCTGGCAAGCGGAAGAAGACTAAACCAGCTTCATGCACCACAGAGGACACAAGCAGTGGTGGAACATCAGGTTCCCACCCTTTCTCTGGCCAGCAGCCCTTCCAACGGCACCTCTCACAAGGAAGGGGTATCGTGGATCATCCTCAGCAGGTAATGAGCACCTGGCATGAGGGTGGGAAATGGCTGTCACCCTCATTAGGCTGCAAGCCCTCTATGGTGGACCCCAGCACTTCCACACTATCAGGCAGGTTTTCCTGCCAAAAATGTGTTCCCATTTGGAACTGAGAAGCCCCAAGTAGCGTGGATTTAGTTATGGTTTTAAAAGTCTGTCTGTCCCACCCCATCATGAAGATCTAATTTGTCTTTTAGCCCAGCCCAGGAACTTGATTTACCTGGATTTCAGTAAAGATTTTGATAAGGATCCCCATGACATTCTGATGGGCAAAATGGAAGACTGTGGGCTGGACTATAGGACAATTTGGTGGATAGGGAACTGGTTAGAGGACCGCAACCAAAGAGTGGTGGTCATTGGCATTTCATCAGACTGGAGGCAGGTGTCCAGTGGGGTGTCACAGAGATCAGGTTTGGGCTCGGTACTTTTCAATATTTTTATCAATGATTTGGATGAACGGCTAGAAGGGCTACTCATTAAATTTGCTGATGATACCAAATTGGGAGGAGTAGCAAACACCCAAGAAGACAGAGTTAAAATTCAACAAGACATGAATACTCTGGAGAAGTGGGCAGTTGCAAACAGGATGCAATTCAACAAAGATACATGCACAGTATTACATCTGGGCCACAAAAATGTCAAGCACAAATACTGGATGGGGGATACATTTCTGGGCAGTATGTGAAAGAGATCTTGGGGTAAGAGTGGACTGTAAACTAAATATGAGCAGTCAGTGTGATATGGTGGCAAAAAGGCAAATTCAGTCTTGGATTGTATTAAAAGGGCCATAGCATTGAAATTGCAGGAGGTCATAGCCCCAGTGCATACTGCCTTGGTCAGGCCGCACCTTGAGTAATGTGTGCAGTTCTGGAGGCCTCACTTCAAAAAGGATGTGGACAAAATTGAGATGGCGCAGAAGAGAGCAGCAAGGATGATCAGGGGACTGCAGACTGAGCCATACGAGAAAAGGCTAAGGGCCTTGGGAATGTTTAGTTTGGAGAAGAGGAGATTGAGGGGGGACATGTTTGCTCTCTTTAAATATTTGAAAGGCTGTCATTTGGAGGAGGGCAAGGAGCTGTTCCAGTTGGCAGCAGAGGATAGGACCCAAAGCAATGGCTTTAAATTACATGCAGAAAGTTATCAGCTGGATATTAGGAAAAACGTTTTCACGGGTCAGAGTGGTTCAGAGGTTCAATCAGCTGCCTAGGGAGGTGGTTAGCTCCCCTTTACTGGCAGCTTTCAAGAAGAGGCTGGATGAATATTTGTCAGAGGTGCTTTAGGCTGGGCCTGCATAGGGCAGGGGATTGGACTAGATGGTCTGTATGACCCCTTCCAACTCTATGATTCTATGATTCTAAGCAGGAGCCCTCTTGTTTTTCCATGCTTCAGACTGTATAACATTCAAACAGGAATAATGATAAGTACAGAGAGAGGCTTATCTAACTTTATCCCATAATCTGAGGAACGGCATGGTCTATTTATTTGTGTACCTAAATTCTCCCCCTTTTGGAAACCACAGTTTATTTCTATATCCAGAGGTGTCTAAATCCTTCACAACAGATCAGAGGTCTCCTCAGAGCAAAACCCCCTGCATAACTGGGCAGAAATTCTTCTTCTTCTCCTCAGAAGATATAACCCTTTTCTATTGGCCTGAATGGGAATTTCAGCATACTACCCAATCACTCTCGCCAAAATTTCAGTCCCAGTTCTGGTGTCTGTGTAATCAGACTTCAGCTAAGGCTGACTCTTAGACATTCAGTTCTGATACTGAATTCTTCCTCAGAATTGATGGAAAACAGTTAAGGCAAGGAGTCATTCCCCTTCACTGCAAAGGTGAACCTGTCTGACTGATTCTGTCAGACTCACTGACTCCAACTGACTCCAATTGCTTCAACTTGTTCTGTTTTGACTGTTTTATAGATTTATGAATGTGTTTTATATTGTTCTTCACTGCCCTGAGCCTTGTGTGTACAGGGGAGGACAGTCTAAAAGTCTAATTTAATAAACTGATTGTCTGACTTTCAATAGACCAACGGGCCGAAAGACTCCAAAAAGACCATGTCCTCAGCACTCAGCTAATCATATAGTTCTCCTCAGCTGACACTGTCCAATGGGGGGGGGGGGGCAGCCTGTCACTCAAGCTCTCCATTCCAGTGGAGAGTTAACTCTTCATCTCCAAGCTCTCTGAAATTGCTGCACTAGGAAACCTTTTGTTAAGTGCAGTCCATCACACCCTCCACCCTCTCCTTAGCTGTTAGCCACATCAGTCAGCAGCCTGGGGTATTGGCTAATCCATCATTTATCATGCCCAATGGTAAATGATGTAATTCCTCCTGAAATCTGCTCTGTTACGCATGCCTCCTTTGACCATGCTGTTGACTTGGTCAGATCCTGTGGCCCAGGGGCCCTCATGGCTAAATGTGATATCAAATCAGCCTTTTGTTTGCTACCAGCGCACCCCTGGGACTTTTGTCTCTTGGACTCTAAGTTTCAAGGATCATGGTACACAGATAAGGCCATGCCCATAGGGTGCTCTGTTGTGTATGCCACATTCGAGACCTTTAACACATTCCTGGAATGGACTAAAAAGAGCAGGGTGGGCAGTCCCATATTACATATTACCTTGTCGATTTTCTGTTCATGGGCCCTGTGGGTAGCTTTGCCTTCAACAAGCCTCTCATGGCATTTCAGTCCCTCCAGACATTAACAGATCTCATGACATAAAAAGTTCTGGTAACAGCTCCTGACTTTGTAAAACATTTCAAGGTAACCATAGATCCTTCAGAACGGTCTAGGGACATTATTGAGTCAGTTTGGTCTGATAGACAGACACATGTAGTATTATTCCTGAGCTTGAAGCTTCAGGCCAGGGAACAACACCTTTCAACTGTGGCGGAGTGTTTGGCTATTGTGTGGGCTCTAGGGAAAATAAGGCCTTATGTTTACCCTACACACAGATCATTCTTCCCTGTGCTGTCTCCACAACACTAAACGAAGTAATATCAAACTGCTCTGGTGGAGTTTGCTTTTACAAGACTTTGATTTTGACTTCCATGGGCATGAAAATGTGGTCGCTGACACTTTATCCAGGAGGATGTAAGCTCAAAGATGTGGTCTGTACCAAAAGAAAAGAATGGTTGGTGTCTATATGTAAATATGAAAAGTGTTATTGTACTATTAACTATTTTCTTATTCAGTTTTGGTAAACCAATGTTTGTATTGCGTGTAAATATTACTAGGATATAATAAAAAGTAGGTGTACCTCATTGACCAGGCAAAAAAGGTCTCACCTGTGTCAATAGGTTTCTGAAGGGGGGCTGTGTGATGGACAGAAGGCTGTCTTGCCCCTGAAGGGAAAAACAGCCACTCACTTGAGCCTATGGGAGTGTTGCTCCATAATTCAATCACCTTTGAGAAGGGAGATGGAATGTTGGAGGGAAACACATCAGCAGTTCAGTTGAGTTCTGCCTCAGGGAGAGAGCAGTGAGAGCTCAGGTCTGGCTCAAGAAAACAGCAGACAGACTGAAGGGTAGCTCTGCTTGGTAATGTGGCAGAGTGGTTTGGCTCTACTTCTGACAGAGAATAGAATACCCAGTTTTTAGGCCTCTCTCTGGCAATGAGAGGACAAGCTGGTGTGGGCGGAATCATTTGTGTGTGTTAGGATCCAACCTAGTGGCTAATCAGTGAAAGCCGGTTTATGATTGAAAGTATTAAAGAAAATTGAAACTACTCTCTCAATTAACATGTCTCAGCCAGGTTTCTCTTTTGTCTGTCTGGAGACCTATGCTGCTGATCTCTTACTTGAAACCTACTTATAAATAAATAAATCTTATTTGTTGTTAATATATAATTCCTGCCTCAGTTCTATATTCTACTTGTGTACCACAAAACTTATCTCACAGCAGTGAACCCAAATTTTAGACACCTGCTTATGGTTGCTAAGTCCATCTTCAACCCCCAGCGGGGGACTTTGGGGGCGTTCCTGGAGGGGGTGGGGCATCCCCATAATGATGATGTCACGTTGGGGAAATCCGCCGCGCTCCCCCCACCCATGCGTCGGATCTCCAGAAACGGCAGTTCCCTGCACTTAAAGGAGCCGGCGTTTCCCTTTTAAATGCAGGAGCCTGCGTTTCCCCTTTAAGAGCAGCTGTGTTTCCCTTTTAAGAGCACGAAGCGGCTTGGGAGGAAACACAGGCTTGGGAGGAAACATGGGTTCTACACACTTAAAGGGAGAGAGGGGGGTGGGTGTGGGTGTTGGGGGCGGGGCTTCCCCCACCGGCCATCTGGCCGGCGGCAGGTAGAACCCCCCCAAAATGGGGGACCCCTGGCAAACCGGGGGGGGGGGTTGGCAACCCTACACCTGCTACCTTTAGAACACCTGGTAACTGAGGTGAAGGTTTATCATTTAAAATAAACCTGGTTTCCACAGAATCATAGGCGGCCATGTGTCAGTTGACAGAAATGGCCCATCACAGCACACATTAGAGTAGATTGCCAATTAAATCAATGCCTACTGCCTACACAGCAGCAGCAACAACAACAATAAAAGAACTTAACATTGGTATGTGCTGCTGAAAACTAAATTCAGAACTTAAAAAGGAAGTATGTCCTAACTACAGGATTACAGTCCATGGAAATATCACCTCTCAAGCCAGGGACAGGGCCAACAATTGTCCTCTGAGAAGTGTAATGGTAAATATTTGCTGAATCCTGACATGTTAGTAGATAGATTTTCTTTCTTTCTTTTAGAACTAGATACATTGTAGAGGCACGAAAAGGAAATCGGTAGCCAGTCTAAGACCATTTTTCATTTGAGATAAAGTTGTGCAAAAGTTATGGCTTTTTGATGAATGGCAATAAAAGAAACGTTGAATACTAATGATAATTATCCAGTGCTTTTATTGCATAGTAATTGATCTCAATATGACTTGTGGTTTCCCAGACTACCTTTGCTTTGAAGTTGAAGTGTCCTTATTGCCTATTAAACCTCCTGGGGGCCAAGATAAAATGAATTTGCTCCAGCTGTCTTAAAAAGTATCCTCTGATAATTTGATGGTTGAAGCTTGATTGTTTTGCAAGCCGATTATTGATAAATAGCATTTGGTACCAGGCATTGAATAATATTAACTCCCCAATGGGCAGTGCAGTCCTAAGCAGAGCTGTACCCTTCCAAGCCCTTTGACTTCTGCTTTTGGACTCCCCTGTAAATGTGGTATCCAATATACCACTGCACTGAGTACTCCAACAGTTATTGAAAATAACTCTCTTTTTTTTTACAGGTGACATATAATAGGGGGCACTGTTTGACCGATGTGACAATGGCATTCAACTGTATGTACAAAGTGACTGAGGGAAATTAATGAAAAGGTGTCATTCAAAGGTAAACTTGAAAGTCCAGTTTTCAAAATTACAATATTTTGGACAAATTCCTATTAGGGGTGTGCATTCAGATCTACCCAAGCCAAAAATATTTCAGCTTCCCAAATGTATCCAGATTTTCTCAGGAAAACCAAGGGGGGAAAGTTCTGTGAAAATCCTGGATATATTTGGGGATTACCGGTAGATCCAAAAGTAGCAGAGAGGTGGCAGCAGATTGGCTTGGGGTTGGCTTCTTGTGCAGCCTGGTTTAAACTGGACTACCAGAGAAACCGTCCCAGCCAGGTCTCCTTGTGATGGGGAGAGGCCTCCCCACGGCACACAGATCCTGGGGCCACCTTTTCCTGCAACACAGTTTAAATCGCACTGCAGGAGAAGCCACCCCACCTCCCTGTGGCATGCAGCTCCTGCAGCCAGCCTCTCCAGCAGCACGGTTTGATCCATGCTGCAAAAGAAGCCACCCAGCCAGGTTCTGCATGCAGCAGGGAGAGACCTGGGGCCAGCTTCTCCTCCAGCATGGATTAAACTGCACTGCAGGAGATGCCAAGCCAGCCCCAGGATTGGTCTGGCTTTTTTTTTTTAACCAGTATTTTTCTTCTCGGGTCTATTGGACCCCCCAATACTTCAGGATTTCTGAAAGATCCTGGATCCCAATACCGGTATGGAATTGGGATCCAGGATTTTTCAGAAATACCGCCCCCCGGGGGGGTCCTATAGACCCGAACTAAAAAATGTTGATTAAAAAAAATAATGCACACCCCTATATTTCCCACCAGCATAAAACAAGATTTAGACCCAAGCCTATATAAATTACATACATTGTATTTTTAAAAATACTGTATCAATTGTATATAAAAGCCATGCAAGATGCATACACAGTACAAATACATATACAAAACCAACAGTGAACCAATGAAACCAACAAAATAGTGAAATGCATTCATCCCTAATTCTGTGATCAACATAAGGTGTTAATTTGTATACTAGAGAAGTCCCCGCTGGACACATCACCTCCTGCATGAACTTCACCCCTTGAAATTTCTGAGGTCCCACTAAAAATAGTATCTTATATGGAGGCTGCAATGGCTCCATGAGATACAAGGCCTTTCCTTTGGAAGACTTCTCCCTCTGGCTCCCTCTCTGTCAGCCTTCTATTTTATTCATTTATTTAAAATATTTATATGCCTGCTTTTCTCTTGAGCATCTCAGACTCCAGGATGGGTGTTTTCAGATGTCGAGTCAGCTCACAAACGTCCTTTCTCTATTGCTATTTTATTGCTTTTGGAGGGCCTGTTATTTGGGTTTTTAATGCTTTGTCACTTAGTGTAGTCTAGACCAGGGTACTGCAAGTAGGGTTGCAAGTTGAATCCTAGAGCATCTGTCAAATGTGACAGAAGTGTCAAATGAAGGTGTCAAATGAAGCCAGAAGTGATGTTGCAGCACCAGAGTGCTGCCAATTCTACCTCCATCCTACTGAACAGTGGCAGGGGACCCAGGCTGCCAGGCAGAAGTTCTCCCACTCGACCAGGAGACCTGGGAGGCCTATGTGAAAGATGATATAACAATCTTAGGTCATTCTCTTTGGCAGGGCTTTTAATGGGGTATAAATTGGAGGTATCTTTTGGGAAGTGGGAGATGATATCATGAAGTTTTATTTTGTTGGTTTTAAATTGTGATGCTTTTCATTGTGAGTTGTAAGCTGTCATGAGCCATAAGGAAAGGTGGGCTATAAATATTTAAATTAAAAATGTTGGCTACAGCAGTTTGGATCCAGGGGTAATTTCTGCTGATGGAAAGGATTTTCCTTGGTAGAAGATGACTGCTGCCTGCAGTTTCCTCCACAATTCTACATCTGGGGGACAAGAGAAATAGAGGAATAGAGCAAGGGCGTAGACTTTCCAATTTCCCAGGGGGAGCTGGGGCTGGGGCCGGGCCAGAGGCATTGCTAAGTCATTAAAAGAACTGGGACCCAATGACATCCAGGGCCGGCTCACTCACTAGGCGAACTAGGCGATTGCCTAGAGCGGGCCAGCCCGTAGGGGCGCCAAGCTGCACCCGCCCCGTACTCTGGGAGTTTCTTGATTATTTGTGTTTTTCATTCTTCCTAAAATGCATTTATTTTTGAAAATTGGTGGGGGGGGGCACCAGAAGGGATCCTCGCCTAGGGTGCAAAATAAGCTGGGGCCGGCCCTGATGACATCATAGGGAGGAGCTAGTGATATCACAGGCATGGTTACTATCTATGGAGGTGGACCCATGTGGGATTTAGGGATGGGCTCCCCAGAAATTTAGGGAGGCCTGGGAACCGCCCTAGCAATGTCCCTGGGCTGGGCTAACCCCAGGAACAGTTGCCTTCTTAGCACACTGCTTAGAAACTTAGAAAGCCCCCCCCCACACCCCACACTGGAATAAGAACATAATATCAGGCCATACCACATTGCAATAAAGCCCCTACAACTGTATACAGAAATACTGAGCTTCCCTACCATTTGCCACAACTAGCCCACCACACAAGAAGAAGAGATTGGATTTATACCCCGCCCTTCACTACCCAAGGGAGTCTCAGAGCAGCTTACAAACGCCCTTCTCTTCCCCTTCCCAC
>NW_015167644.1:114971-115133 GCF_001447785.1 Gekko japonicus
GCGCAGAGGCAAAACCTCGCCGGGAGGGGAGGGGAGGGGAGGGGGGCAATGCTCCCTCTAAGCTGTGGAGTCTTGTGAACAAAAATCCTACTTTGTGAGCTGCTGGCATTAAAGTTGAGAGTGAGCGATTTGGCTGCTGCATCGATTAGTTTGCTCTGGAGT
>NW_015167644.1:115284-126653 GCF_001447785.1 Gekko japonicus
TCTCCCCAGGCTCAACTCCCGCCCCACCCAAATCTCGAGGAATTCCCCAATCCGAAACTAGCAACCCTAATTCCCCTCCATGGCATGGATGGCGCAGGAAGGGGGTTCGAAGGGGGCAGTGTCAGTTTGCAAAGCCCCTCTTCATGGAAGCCAGGAGGAAGGTGCAAAACGAGAGCGGTGGTGGGGGAGGTCTCACCCAGCATTCAAGCGCCCAGCATTGCAAGCGCAGGGGCAAAACCTCGCCGGGAGGGGAGGGGAGGGGAGGGGGGCAAAAAAATCCTACTTTGTGAGCTGCTGGCATTAAAGTTGAGAGTGAGCGATTTGGCTGCTGCATCAATTAGTTTGCTCTGGAGTCATCCAGAGGCTAAAAAGGGGGGCAATGCTCCCTCTAAGCTGTGGAGTCTTGTGAACAAAAATCCTACTTTGTGAGCTGCTGGCATTAAAGTTGAGAGTGAGCGATTTGGCTGCTGCATCAATTAGTTTGCTCTGGAGTCATCCGGAGGCTAAAAAACTGTTGAGCTAGCTCAGACTTACTCAGCTTAGAGGGAACACTGGAGAGGCGCTGCGCTCGTCCGGGGGCATGCAAAGGGCTTGGGCTGGAGGGGACTGTCTGGTGCCTCCCATCATTTCCTCGCCCCCACCCTGGCCGCCCACTCACCAGAGCTCCCCCCGATGGGCCCCCTGGCCCCCGGGAGGAGGCGCGCTGGAAAGCGGAACCTGCGGGGCACGGGGAGGAGTTTGCATAGAGCTCTGGCCTCGTCGGCTCCTCCTGCCAGCCTGTGGGTGCCGGGGTGGCTGGGCGGGGAAGGGAGCCTCACGCCTCAGCCTGCTGGGCTCTTCCAAGCGAGTCCCGGCCGCTCCCCGCCTCTTCGGGCCACGCCACCGGGCTGAGAGAAGGAGGGAGGGGAGGGAGGAGGGAGAAGCGCCCCCCAGGGGAGGCTAAGCCCCTTCCTGAAAGGTTCGGGAGGGTCTGATGCTCCTCAGCCCCCCTGCAGATTACGCGCCTGGAATAGAGTGTGGGGAAGCCGGACAAGAGAAATAGAGGAATAGAGTGTGGGGAAGCCGGAGGACTGCAATAGGAGGGGGAAATGGTGAAAACTCCCCTTCCATTAGAGGAAATCTGCTACTGAATCAAACCCAAAGGTGTAATTTTTTTCTTGTGAAAGGCATCTTCTGTCCACAGAAGGGATAGCTGGTTGGCACCCTGTGCTTAAACACTGCATGAGGAAAGTGAAAATAAATGTGGAAGTGGATGCACAGGCATCATTAAACACAAGAAGAACTCAGTGGCTTATCTAGTCCAGCCAAACATTTCACACAGTGGTCAACCTGAAGGCCAACATCCTACTAGATCATAACTCTGCCTCAACCCTTGGGGAGCTCTTTCAAACATGTTAGTGCACACGCCGCAGTTCTTCTTCTTGATTACTGTTTTCATGACAAGAATCATACACAGTGAACCATCACACACTAGAAAGGGAAGCCTAATGTTTACTACTTGAGATATAATGTGATTTCACTACAACTGCCAAAAATTTAGCAACATGGAGAGTTACTTGTTTGTTGTCATCTCTTAGTAACCAAGAAGATTTAGCTTCTAGAGAGATAGAGTCCTGCTTAAGCAAAGGATAAATCATTCAGCTCTCAGATCTGAAAATTCAGGGTAATCCAAAAGGATATGATCTATGGAGTCAGTTCAGTTGGTACTCACCCATAGAATCTATTAGAGTCTGGAATTCCTAACAACAACACCGATGGCCAGGCATTCAAATGTGCAAATTTAAATGGCCTTCTATACCTAGGAAGAGATAGTTCAAGCAGGAGGTTTTGCATTTTTATCAGAAGAAGGAGACCAATTGAACAGGATGAAAATTCT
Source organism: Gekko japonicus (assembly GCF_001447785.1). Lineage (NCBI taxonomy): Eukaryota > Metazoa > Chordata > Lepidosauria > Squamata > Gekkonidae > Gekko > Gekko japonicus. The sequence continues at coordinate 117,161 of NW_015167644.1, forward strand.
CTGCAAGCTCTAATAGGCAGATTCTTATAATTAACATCCCTCAATGCCTTTTAATTAATCGACTCAATTCACAGCTACTCATAGTTTCTGTTATATCATAGGTGATGCCCAAACATAAGAATCTGAATTCTAATCACTTGTATGATTATCCAACATCACTAATCCAAGAAGATCTGATTCTAAGTTCCATTTCAATGTCCTGGTTTTAATATTAAATGCTCTCCACCATGTGTTTTGCTTCAAAAAGCTTCTCCTCAATCTCAGCTCTCAAAACTATTCCTGCTACACATCTCAGAGTTCCCAGGATAATGTGTAAAAACCTCAGTAACAGTCCATCAATATTATCTGTTACCACACTAATCCAGACCCCTACAATATATAACAAATGGCAAGAAACTTTAGCATCCAGTGCTTTAACTGCTACAGCAACATATTGTCTCCCCCCCAGAGGAATATTAGGAGCATATATTGTCTCCACCGTTCAGTGGTAGAGGGGCAGTGCCTGTGCAGCAGAGCTCCTTGTGTGCGGGAGGTCCTACATACAGCTGCTGGAACACCCCATTTAAAAAAAGATCTCGATGTGGTAGCAAACATCTCTTTGCCGGAGACCCTGAAAGGCCAATACCAGTCAGAGTATTTATTTTATTTATTATTTTTTATTTACCTACTTCATTTATACCCCACTTTTCTCCCCCATGAGGACCCCAAGTGGCATATCGTTCTCCTTCCCTCCGTTTTATCCTCACAACATCCCTGTGAAGTAGGTTAGGTCAGTGTCACCCAGCAAGCTTCCGTTCCAGATTAGGAATTCAAACCTGGGTCTCCCAGATTCTTGTCCAACACTCTTTTTTTATAATATATATTTATTAGTTTCCACATATCATAACATACAAAGACACCAACAAACATACACTTCTTTTAACATCCACCCTCTTGTCGAGACATTACAATATTCCTTACTCATAACACCCCGCTCATCTATTTTTATCCCCCTAGTATTACTATTCACGTATTTCATATATCACCAGGGCTCTAGTCGGGGGGGAGCTCTCAGGTACGGAGCTCCGGAAGAGAACCTCTAGGGGGCGGGGCGGTCACGTGGTGAAGCCCCGCCCCCTTCTTTACCCCGCCCTCTGCTTCGATCCTCATTCCGTTTGGGAATGAGGATGAAGCAGGAGGGTAAGTAGCCGGGCCTTCTGACACACTTCCGGTGATGTCAGGGGGCGTGGCCTTCTGTCACTTCCGGTGATGTCAGGGGGCGTGGCATATGCAAATAAGTTATGCTAATGAGTTATGCTAATGAGCTCCGGCAGCTCTTTTTCTACAACAAGACCCCTGTATATCACAATACTAAAGCTCCCCAATTATATCTGTAAATTTTCAACATTTCAAACTCATTAGTAATTGTTTTCTTTGTATATTAAGATTTTTTTTCCCTTTACTATGGAGCTGTTCTAATTATCCAAAGGATTCAAATTTCAATTCGAGTTTAAGTCAAGTTTAAATCTATATCCTATTACTATAACCCAAGTTAATCTTAAATCAAAATACCCAAAATTAATTCAATTTTCATCCCTAAATGACCCACTTATACCTTAATACCAGCAAATCTTAAGTCACGTGCTCAAATCTTAAATCAATGTACCGAAAATTAATTCCATTTTTCATCCCTGAATAGGCCATTTATACCTTAGTACCAGCACAATTCAGCTCGTTCATATCCAGGCTTAAACAAAAAGTATGCTTAAACAAAATAAATCAATAATAAAATCAATAAAAATACCATGAACTGGCCTGGCCTGGCCTGGCGTGATCTGACCCCTAGTCCATGGGGTCGCGAAAAGTCGAACTCAACTGTGCGACTGAACAACAACAAAAAAATTGGGATATTGGCTCCCTATAAATTATAATCCCAGCTATATTCAATATAGAAATTATAATAATGATGTTAGGGTTTTCTATATCCATTCCCTTCCCAACTCATATCCCCATTAATCCATTAAATTCATATTAAATACTAATATATCAAAATACCATATACAAACAGAATTTTTTTTAATAATAATAATGAGAAATACAACCTTCAGCCTAATCATGCTCTCTAATACATCTCCAGATTACTATTTGGGACAACATATATTATATCTTTCTTATCCCTAGCCATTTCCTTCTTCACAACCATTATCCCAGCAAGGAGAATTATCTTATGCAATGAGAAGTATCCTATGCACACACAACATTCCTAGCCCACGTTTATTCCCCCATCTTTCTGATATCATCTTATTTTTCTGGATCTCTTTTCTATGCCTACTGTCTTTAAATTCTTGTCTTCTCAGATCCCAGCTTTCCTTTTTCTGTTTCCAAAAATCAGGGGTTTTTTTTACATTTTTTAAAGTTCTTCTCATCATCGCTTGACTTCTTATCTTGCTTCTTTTTATTTTTTCCCGACTAGGACAATTAAGGTAGATCCTTTTTTCGCTTCTATTGTTGCATGATAGTCTCTATGGGTCTCCGTCTTCTGGCCCGAATTTTGTGTAATTGGAGATTGCTTATTCAGTAGCTCCCTCTCCTGGGCGTTGTCTTGATGCTCAACCAATATTAGAGAGTCTTCCTCCAAATCCTCCTCGTCTACATTTGCCAAGTCAGTTTGTAAGTCCCCAGACTCTCTGAATAGATTTTTGCATGCTGTTGTCACTGCTTCTTTGATCGTAGCTGTCAAAAATCTTTTAAGTTGCTTGTAGGTAAGCTCTCCTATTTGCATATCCAGATCGAATTCTTCCTCTTCTCCTGCCACCGCCGCCATTTTAAGACTCTCACCCAAACCGGCTACCACACCTTCACCTATTTTTTCCTAAAGTTCCACCTCCGAGGTAATCCTTTCTTCAACTATTAAGGCTTTTTCACTTGTCTTGTCTTATTCTTATCCTACAATTCTCTTTCTTCTTGCCCCCTCCTCTCTAAAAGTTCTCCTTCATTCATAGCCCTAGTCTGTCTATAGCCGCTCTCCCAGTACTTTATGGGGCAATTAAAAAGGGGTAGGTCATACTTTGAAGTATAACTTTATATGAAGATACGTGAAGAAAAAAAAGAAGAAATCGTCTACTTTACATCCACACGAAGTAAAGATTTAAAAAAAGGTTGGTCACTGCTATGGAGCCATTTTGCGTGACTCCTCCAGACCTCGTCCCTGCTTCGGGGCATGGCATCGAAACCCCCGCGATTGCCATCAGCGAAGATGCAAAGCAAAGCCCCCTGCCACTCTGTCTCCCTCCAGGAAACGTAGCAGAGCCCTCCCGAACCTCGGGAGGCTCCCAAAAGAACAAGGTGGAGACGGGCGTCCCTGGAGCGACCCGAGACATGCCCGCTCGCAGCGCCATTCCGCGCAGACTCTTGTCCAACACTCTTAACATACCACACTGGTTCTGAATTAGACAGATTAGCTGTGTGACTTGGGACCCACCACAGCAGGGAGGGTGGGATACAAATGGAAATGATGATGATGATGATGATGATGATGATGATGATGATGATGATGATGATGATGATGATGATGATGATGATGATACAAAGTAGTTTCCTGTGTGGCTGCTTGTTACTATGCTTTTAATGTACTAATATGCTTTTAATGTATGCCTATTTTAGTGTGTATATTTTCATCCGGTGCTTCCTATGTTACTGTTACCTGCCTTGGGTCCTGGGGCATTCAGAAGAAAGATGGGGTATAGATATATTTCAAATGAAATAAAGTCTTTCTGTCTTTTAGAGCCAACACACCAAAACCACTCGAACACAACTGAGACCACGTTGAGTCCAAAGACATAAGATGAAATAGATACGTTTTAACCAACTAAATTAAATAAACATTTTAGGATCATTTTGATTCAAAGGGGAACTATTAAAATGGCCCTTTATAGCTAATGCTTGTTGTCTGAGTTTGTAACTTCTCTTTCTATAGTTGCTTGATAACCTTCACAACAGTTGGTTTTGCAACCTTATTTGCATATAAATATGTGATTCACAAACTGCCCCCCCCCCATTTTATCCGATTAGACATACGTGTGTTACTCGCAATTCTTTTATGTTGTGATCTGCTAATCAGAGGGGGATGCTAAAGCTCCAGGAACACTCTGCCATTCTGAGGCATATTATATTAGTTATGCCCATGACAGAGCAATTAAATACCTGGCATATTAAATTAGAAGCCCTTTAATCTGTAAAGTTTTAATAAGAATATCGTTCTACTGGGTACCTTCACTTCTATGGAATATTCAAAATATTTGTGATATTATGCACAAACATAGCCACTCATCACCAGCCCCACGGCCAGACGTTACATCTGTTAGGGGAAACATTAAAACTCCATTATACTTGTTAGTTTGTGTACCTTTCAGGGAATCTTTCTGCAAGGTTGGCTTTTTCAGCATTTTATTGAGCTGTACCAGATAAATCAGACATGGAGCTCCGAGACGTTGCTGTAGCAACTTCTTAAAGGGAAAGCATTTTCAGTATGTTTAAAGGTTGACAAGTTGACTGTCGTGGTAGATTTTCAAACAGGCTGTGGGATTGTGGGTGGTATCTATTATTGTTGACTAGATTAATGTCCATGGTGGGTGGGAGAGCGGTAAGTGATGGAGAGGACAAGTGCCCCTGCCAGATATCCACCTTTCCTGACCACTGTCCCTACCCATCCTCCCTGTTTGTAGTTTCATTTGTTATTGAGGTGGCTTCCCCATGGCAATGATTTTTTTGCTTCTGTGGATGCTCGGGCATTCACAGTGGCAATGAAGCACCCACACAAGAGTCTCCCCTGCACATTCCTTACTTCAGCCCCATGACCACCATTTCTCCCTGTGCTGCTGGAGGAGATTTTTTTAAAAAATGATTACTGCTAGGTTGCTATAGTGCATGCTGTCATCAGTACATCTAATTCTCAAGGTGGCTCCATCTGTGGATACTTAAACCCAGAGACTGGAGCCATGGACAAACAAGACAGGTCTTTCTACATACTTGAGAAAAGCCCCAGGGTTTGCAGAAAAATCTAAATCTAAAAAAAACCCTTGCATTGGGGGTTATCCACTGTAAAGTAATAGTAGCTGGCCAGGCTCACTGGGCAACTTGCTGCCACCTGCCTTGCATGACTTACCCAGTCCTGGCTTCTTGTTACAGTTTTTTTCGTGAGGACAAAATGGAGAAGAGAAAAATGATGTAAGCTACTTTGGGTCCCCATTGTAGCAAAAGGTGGGGTATAAATGATGTAAATAAATAATGAACATGGCTGAAGATGGGGAGCAGATAAACAGTCAGCGGGTGGGTGGGTGGGAAGGGAGGGCAACGAGCCCGTTCGCAGGAAGGGGGGTATAAATAAAATAAATAAATAAATAAATAAATAAGGAGGAAGAAAAGAGGAGATAATGTTGGAAGCGGTATACTGGGGAATGTGAAGTGCCCCCCACAATGTGAGTTTGCCACCATGCAACTGGGTCTGGCCCGGTGGCCAGCAGCATGGAACTGGGTCAGCAGCTAGAGCTGAACAGCAGCTGGAACAAAGCACGGGGTTCCCAGGGAGAGGCTGCCAGGGGGAGGGAAGGAGGGAAAGCTGAAGACAGTGGCAAATGAAGGTTGGTTGGTGGTGGGTGGGAAGGAAAGAAAGAATCAGGAAAAGGGGGGAGGCTATGGGAGTTTTCAGGGAAGGGAAAGACGAAATGGTGGGGGAGGGGAAGGTGCGGCAAGTCCTTGTGGGTCCCCCACTTGTAACAGTGTATTGCCACAATCTACTGGCTCCCTGTTCAAATAAATTGGAGAAAGGATCTGGTTCTATGGCTGTCTGAAGAAGATGCCTCCAGCCATCCTTTTCTCCATAAGTGGAAAAAATTATTTCTGAAACAACTATTTTTAACTAAATGGCATCCTTCCACCCAATACAAAATGAATGAACAACAGTTAAAATAAGAATATAAATAAAAACAAAGCAGGATAAAGGATTGGACTTGCTTTATCCAGCACATCAAAAGGCTTCCAAATAGTTTTCCAAGGGCTTGTCTGCATTCTCATTTTCCTTGCTTGTGTGTTCCTGTTTCTTTGGGTGTTTCCCCCCCTGTTCTGCATGTCTTTTGCGCCCTCTAGTGGTCACTCTAATATTACATCTATTTATATGCAGCATACAAACTTGCCATTTAAATCTACAGGGAGATATGCTGGACATAATGCAGTGTAATATCAAACTGACCACTAGAGAGAGCAAAACACATGTGGAACAGCTGCCCCCCCCCAAAAAAAAAAGAAACAGGAACTTACAAGTGAGGCAATTAAAAATGTGGGAAAGCCCATAATCTCAATAATGTTCCTCTGAATTATTGGGAAAATCCAGAATTAGACCGGGAGGCTTATTCTCAATTGTCTGCCTGCAGTTTGTTCATGATTCCTAAAAAAAAGGAGGGAGGGGAGAAAGTGAAGGAGGTGTCCCAGCCAATATGATTTTAACGAGTATAATTGCCAGGACACACCAATAACAATAACCGAAATAACTGAATAGAATATTCAACTTTATCAACTCCCAAGATATTTTTATTTTCTACCAGTTATTTAGTCTCATATTCATGTCAGACTTGCTAGCCATCATTGTGGGCCAAAGGACATAAGGGGGAGTGCAGGTGAGGAATGATACAATCGACCACTGATAATTTTGGGAATAAAAAGGCTACAGCATTGGCACAACGTGGGGGCAGATCCTGCACTGGACAACCCACCTGCTGACCGATGAACCCCACACTCCAGCCCGCCTGCTGGAGGTGCAACCAATGAGTGACAAACTCCAGTTAACCATGTGGGTGCTGGCTGCTGCGTGGCTCCTTTTGCCACTTGGTGGTGAGAGCCCTGCTGACAGTCCCCAAGCTGGACATGCCACAGAATTGGGTCCACCCCAAGACTTCTTAAGGCAGTCCCCAGAACACGGGATGCAGGCTCACCAGCACCACCTCCCTAGCCAAAAAGATCTGTCCCAATGCCCAAACCATCCAAAGCTGTGACAAATACAGAGCAGAGAAAACATTAAACAATACTTGTAAAAACTGATGCACGGGGGGGGGGGTAGGAGGGAAGTGGTGAAAATCTGGGACAAGGCCCCGGTGGCAGTGTAGGTTTTATAGGAACAAGGTGGGAGGTCCTGGCCCCCAAGACCACCTGCTGCCCCACCCCCAGGCCCATCACAATTAAAGAATACCAAAAAAGCTGTAAATAATGCAAAAGACACTTATAATTTTACAAAATTACAGCATATATAATTCAATCCTTTCTTTTGTGCAATTCCAATTCCAGATGGACGAAATTCCCCAGAGTTAAACTTCCATTTCGTAAGAAGAACTTCTTCCAAACATGAAAACCTCAGTAGTTGTCTCATCTCATTCCATGGTTAAATTCATTACAATTCATCAGTTTCCTAAGGATAGTACATACTCTTGCAAGATTGAGTCTTTCCAAATAACGGGTGAACAAGTTCAGTATTAACCCTTGTTCGCCCGTTATTTGGAAAGACTCAATCTTGCAACTACTGTGGTTTTGATGTTTGGAAGAAGTTCTTCTTATGAAATGGAAGTTTAACTCTGGAGAATTTTGTCCATCTGGAATTGGAATTGCACAAAAGAAAAGATTGAATTATATATGCTGTAATTTTGTAAAATTATAAGTGTCTTTTGCATTATTTACAGCTTTTTTGGTATTCTTTAATTGTGATTGACTATATGAGCTGTACCCCCCCTTTTGCATGTTAGTCCACCCCCAGGCCCAGCATCCTCCTGCCGCCACATTCCCCGCCCCTGCATAGGCCATGCAGACAGACCACCAGAGTCCACATGGTCTTCTACTGCTCTGCCCCGCAATCCCAGAATACACAAAGGCAATGCAGGGTTAAGTCCCATTATTGAAGCAGTTTCCACAAATTCATTGGCATCTGTTGTGTGAGACGAGATCAGTTACTCAGTACAAGGGCAAGTATTCCGTAGTTTCGTATAGGTTATTTTAAGCCATGAGTCAACATCACTGCTGCCAAACATGTTTGATTTACAGAGAAACTGACAGGAAAAAATGACAGTCTGGATGCCTGTTGTCCTATACCATTGTTATGTTGATGGCTCAAAATGGTCAGCTGACATTTCTCATTAAGTGTTCATGATTAGGAGAAAATCCCTTAACCGCTTTTTTGATATTTTTGGTATTTTTCGTGTGTGTGCACCTGGAAGTCATGGTGACCTCTGGTGATTGACCCCTACTGGGGGCCTGGAGGATATTCAGAGAGGCGGCTTCCCTGACTGCTGGTATTCCAAGGAGGACTCCCATTCAAGTACTTGCCAGAGTTGACCCTGCTAAGCTTCCGAGATCTGACAAGATGGGGCTTGCCTGGGCTATCCAGGTCAAGGTGATTTTGTAGTCATTTCAGAAGTGCTTGAGATTTCAGGAAGAAAAGAGAGCCAAGAGTCTGGAACAGTGTTCCCTTTAAGCTGTGGAGTCTTGTGAGCAAGAATCCTACTTTGTGAGCTACTGGCATTTAAAGTTGTGAGTGAGCAATCTGACTCCTGCATCAATTAGTTTGGTCTGGAGCCATCCTTCCTGAGCTAAGACAAAAATGTGTGATCCGGAGGCCAAAAAACTGTGAGCTAGCTCACACTAACTCAGCTTAGAGGGAACACTGGTCTGGAAATATTTTGTTTAAAGGCAAACATTTGCTGTTATCTTGGGAGTTTCTATTCTTAATAATGTGTTGTAATTTGCAAATTCTGCTGCCTTGCTGTTTCACCTGACTCCAGGCTAGTAATAAGGGGGGGGAGAGACTAGCACTGTTCCTAGTACAACTAACTGGGGCATTCCCTATTTCCTCCCCTCTACTGTGAACAGTACCCATGTATTTCCCCCCCACTGTTTCTAGGGGTTGGATCCTATGATTCCCTTCTACCAGGTTTTCTTCCAACAGAGAGAACGATGGAAGACTTTTCTTCATGAGAAAAAAGGAGTAACTCTGTATTGGAGAAAGATTTTTTTCTCCCTTGAAAGAAGGCAGCGTTGTGTAGTGGTGAGAGGGTCAGACTAGGATCTGTGAGACCCTGGTTCAAATCCCCACTTGGCCATGGAATCTTGCTGGATGACTTTGAGCCAGCCACCTTTCCTCAGTCTTACCGATCTTACAGGGTGGTTGTGAGGACGAAAATGAAGAGACAGACAATTATGTAAGCTGCTTTTGGTTCCCCCTTTTGGGGAGAAAACTGGGGTACAAATGAAGTAAATAAAACAAAATAACAGGCAAGGATCATACGATACAGCTTAAATGAGTCATGGGATCCAACCCATGACTTTTAGCTTTCTTCCAGCCTAAAAGAGATCTTACCATAACTCATAATTGCTAAGGTGCCGCTGATATATACAATTTTGGCCTCATTATCCTTTAATAATTACTTGAACAGTCAGCAAATTGATATTGATGACTGATGTTCAGGTTGTTGTTGTT
>NW_015167644.1:126682-144633 GCF_001447785.1 Gekko japonicus
CTTCCTTCCTTCCTTCCTTCCTTCCTTCCTTCCTTCCTTCCTTCCTTTATCTATTTATCATGTCATCATTGTCAACTTCTTCTTCTATCTTTCCATCTATCTACCAATCGTCTGTCTGTCTGTCTGTCTATCTAATTCAGAATTCTTGGCTGACATTTTTAAACAGATGTTAATTGTTGGGACATAACCCCTTAGTAATGCCCTTGATAATAAAGCCCTACCAGACGGCAGCCCAGAGGGCTGCATAAGGAGGGAGAGCCTACTTTGCAGGCTTGGAAGGAGGGAGACTGGTTGCAATGTTTCCCACCCATACGGATATTTGGTGATGGGAGGGGCTTAGTCTTTATCATTGTGTCACGCCCTTCCATCGGGGCAGTTTGTTTGAAACCGGCCCGCCCACCTGCCCTTGACAATGTGGGCTTTGGCTGGTTGCCATTTCGGGGCTGGGTAGGAATTTTTTGCGTCCCCTGTCAGATTGGCTTGGACAGGGGGGTGTTTTTGCCTACCTCACACTATCTTTGAGGTTGGGGAATTGGCTCCGAGTGATGCTGTTAATTAGGTTTAGCAAAAATCTGGCCTGTTTTTGTTATATGGGGGAACATCAAGTGACACCCCCCCTTGTTGGGGGGTTGGCACACCTGGCACAAACCATTCCCTGGTATGGGCCTCGGATGGGGACTGTGGGTGGCCTGCTATACACCTCAGGCTGGGTCTCCCTTCTTGCTCTGCGGCTAGAAGGGGTGGGCTCATGATGAGGTGTTAGCATGCCTGCTGCCTGGTAAAGGCTGTGTTGTGGTTGGCTGGCGCCAGGGGCTAGGGTGTTCCCCCCCCCTTTTAAGGTCTGGATCAGGATCAGGGGATCCTCTTGCTGGATGTATGTTGCAGCCCTTGCCAGTTATAGTTACTCTGTTGAATTAACAGTTAAATAAAGCTACCCTTGGTTTATACCATATACCTGTGTCAGTCTCTTTCTTCCAACTAAGTATGCCATACACCTACATTTTCCCCAAAGAATATATATTTGATTATGCAGCAGTTGACACAACTTTTAAAAACAGTTTATTAAAACACAACATTATATAATCAGTAAATCATTGATTACGTAACAGATGACACGGCTTTTGTGTAAAGAGCTATTCCGTACAACTAAATAAGCACTAAATGCTGAATATGATGGTTAAAAATAACAGGCTAAAAACATGGAGAGGCATAAAATGAATTTTTGAAGCCACCAGACGTATTTGAGTTCAGATTTTGTTGGGGGGGGGGGAAATGGTGGGAAGAGTTTGGACTCTTGAAATCTAAGTGAGCCCTAAAGGAACCCAACATTTTTAGCACTGTGTCTCCCTAGTGGAACTCCGCTGTCTGGATATAGTTTATGTTTTTCAGGGGAATTTTGAATGAGGGAAGCTCGTCAAGAGGACACTGGATGGTGAGCTGCTGTTCCTCCGGCTAATTTGTCTCATGTTTGCTGTCGGGAAAGTGAGGAAAGAAATGTAGCTCTTCTGTACACACAGAAACTCCTTGCACAAGACTGTTTATTCATTGCAGTACATTGCTTGGATCCTGCAACCTTGTCTTCTGAGAATTGTGGGGGTGCGTATTCTTTCTCCCAAAAGTCAAAGGCTATACATGCAATTTTAATGCAGCAACAGTTACAGAGTTACAACTTTCTAAGCCCATTGACTTCAGTGGATTTAAATGGGTGGAACTTGGTTTAGGATTGCACTGTGGAGCATGTCATTCGTTTTACCATCAAAGTCTCTGATTTTCAGAAGTGAAAATGTTCCTAATAGAGTGTGTAGTGGCAGAACAGCTTCATCGTCTCCTGAGTGATACATCTGCCCTTGACCCATTTCAATCTGGTTTCGGGCCTGGGTTTGGTACTGAGGTGGCTTTAGTTACAGTGGTGAATGATCTTCATTTAAAAGCAGAAAGGGGACAATCTTCCTTGTTGATACTGTTGGACCTTTGACACAGCTGACCACTCCATTCTTATCCAGCAGCTTGAATATGGAGTTGTATTAAGGGTTTCACTTTTTTCTGTCTGACTGAACACAAAGAGTATCCACCAGAGAAGCAGAATCAAATGGGTGGCATTGGAACACCCTTGGCTGATTGTCTTGGGTGATTTCGGCATCCATGCTGATGACACGGCTTCCATCCAGGCGGCAGACCTGGTGTCATCCATGGCAGTGCTAGAGCTCTCCCAAGTGGTAACGACCCCCACTCATCGGGCTGGGCACATGCTCAATTTGATCTTTACAGCTGGGGTAACAGTGGACCGGATTACTGCTTTGGCAGTACCATGGTCGAACCACCATGCCCTGAGGGACTGTCTGAATGTTCCACCCTGTTTAGGCGGTAAGCGAATTTTAGCTTGCCCGTGGAGCCAAATAGACCCAATGCAGCTTCAAATGGCCCTGCAGGATCCTATGCCCCCTGGTGGCTCGTTAGATGAGCTTGTGGAGGACTGGCATGGCCGACACTCTGAAGCCATCGATGAGATCGCTCCCTGGCGCCCTCTGCACCCCTGCTCTAGGCTTGCTCCCTGGTACACCCGGGAGTTGTGGCTTATGAAGCGGGAGCTGAGACGGTTAGAGAGACGGTGGCATCGGGCAGGTGGCAGTCAAAGCCGCTAAGAAGGAGTTCTATGTGGCCACGATTGCATCCACAAGCTCACACCCAGCTCAATTGTTTAGAATGATTCGGGCCATTACAGCTCTGCCACAGGGCAGACCAAATGTTAGGGAATTGGACATTGGCTGTGAGGCTTTTGCGAGCTATTTTGAGGATAAAGTCTTGGCGCTTCGCCATGACCTCCCTGCCACAGTTGATACAATGAGTGAACTTGAGGCCCCTTGCACGTCTTCAATTCCGGCTTTGGATTCCTTTGGCCCGCTCGGCCTGGAGGAAGTTGACAGATTGCTCATGACTGTACACCGAACCACATGCAACCTTGTTGTGTGCCCTTCTTGGCTGATTAAAGCCGGCCATGAAGGGTTCTGAGGTGCCCTGAGGGAGATTATCAACAAGTCCCTTATGGAGGGATGGTTCCTGGGGGCACTCAAGGAGGCGATGCCCCGCCCTCTTTTGAAAAACCCATCCCTGGATCTGACCAAATTGGCTAACTATCGGCCAGTGTTCAATTTGCCCTATTTGGGCAAATTAATTGAGAGGGCAGTAGCGATACAGTTGCAGAGCTTTCTGGATGACGCTTCTGTATTAGATCCTTTCCAGTCCAGCTTTCACCCAGGACACAGGATGGAGACTGTGCTGGTTGCCCTTACTGATGACCTTCGGAGGCACCTGGATCGGGGCAGTTCGGCAGTGCTGTTGTTGTTAGATCTGTCAGCCGTGTTTGACATGGACCATCAGCTACTAGCCCGCCGCCTTGCCGACGTGGGGATACAGGGCTTGCAGTGGCTTGTCTCCTTTCTTCAAGGTCGGGGACAAAGGGTGGCACTTGGGGAGCTGCAATCCCAGAGGCACCTATTGGAGTGTGGAGGTGGTGCTCTCCCCGATGCTTTTTAACATCTATATGCGTCCCCTTGCCCAGATTGCATGGAGGTTTGGGCTGGGGTGTCATCAGTATGCTGATGATACCCAGCTCTATCTGATGTTGGGTGGCCAATCGGGATCCAGACCGGAAGATCTGGGCCGGGCATTGCATGCCGTGGCTGGTTGGCTCAGACTGAGTCGGCTGAAGCTAAATCCGGTGAAGATGGAGGTCTTGTGCCTGGGTCAGGGCGGTGTGGGGTTGGGGCTCATGCTCCCAACCTTTGATGGGGTGCCATTGGTGCCTGCATCAGTGGTTAGGAGTTTGGGAGTGCTCCTGGAACCCTCCTTAACAATAGAGGCCCAGGTAGCAGCCACTGTCAAGTTGGCCTTTTACCATCATCGGCTGGTTCGGCAGTTGGCTCCCTTCCTCAATCACAACGATCTGGCTACAGTGATCCACCTTGAGGCTAGACTATTGTAATGCTCTCTACATGGGGCTGCCCTTGTCGCAAATCCGGAAGCTGCAGCTAGGCTGTTGATGTGTCTACCTAGACGGGAGCACATCCAGCCAGTGCTGAAGGTGCTGCACTGGCTAACAATAGCATACTGAATTTGCTTCAAGGTGCTGGTACTTACCTTTAAAGCCCTACATGGCCAGGGTCCGACATACCTGACGGACCACCTTTCCCCATACATACCCTGAGAGCACTACGGTTGGGGTCACAACATTGGTTGGTTATTCCAGGCCCCAGGGATGCCAGGCTCACTGCGACCAGAGCTAGGGCCTTTTCAGTGGCGGCTCCTTACTGGTGGAATGAGCTCCAAGAGGAGGACAGGGACCTGTGGGATCTTATGCAGTTCTGCAGGGCCTGTAAGATGGAGCTCTTCCACCAGGCTTTCAACTAGGAGCTGCCCACTAATACCATCAATGACCACTATTACTATCTGTGGCATAGGCCAGGCGGCGGTGCAATTGTGCCGCTGCTGAGTGGGATGTTTTGGTCCTATATGGCACGCCATCTTGCCTGAAATGTACTGTGAGCACTTTAATTGTATATTGTAATTGATTGGTTGTTTAACTTGTTTTATTGTAATTGATTGATCGTTAAATTGGTTTTACATGCTTATATGAATCTTGGCCAGTAATGTGAGCCACCCTGAGCCTGCTTTATATGCTTTGTAATGCTCTCCACCTCTTGGGTTTTTAGAAGTTTTTCTTTCCTTTCACCTGTAGTTTGTAGATACCCTCCCTTATGTCTTTGTAGTTTATAGAAAATGCAATTAAAATATCCCTTCGAGAGTTGTAAAAAGAAAAAGAAAGAAAAGCAGCTTGGCATGGTGGCCATGAATGCCTTCTATCGGCTGCATCTGATTTGCCAACTTTCTTGTTACCTGTACTCAGTTGATATGGCCATGCTGATCCGTGCTTCTGTAACCTCATGGTTGGATTACTGCAATGTGCTCTATGTGGGGCTGGCCTTGAAGATAACCTGGAAACTGCAACTGGTCCAGAATGCAGCAGCCTGACTGCTATCAGGGGCTGGCCGCAGGGAACATAAGTTGTGCATTTTGAAATGGCTTCATTGGCTGCCGGTCTGTTTCTGAGTGCAACTCACAGTGCTGGTTGTAACCTTTAAAGCCCTTCACAACCTAGGACCCATGTATCTGGAGGACTGTCACCTTCCATATATCCCTGTGCACCAGCTGCGGTCATCGGGCAGCCGTCTGGGGGCTATCCCACCTCTTAAGGTGGCCCTTCTGGCATTGACCAGAGGCTGACCTTTTCCACCATGGCCTGACTCTGTAGAATGGGCTCCATGAATAGGTGTGGGGCAAGGCCTACTTGTTTGCCAGGGGTATTGAGAGGGTGTGAATAACAGGCATCTTTTAAGGAGGGAGGGGGAGGGATTTGAGGCTTGTTATTTTACCTTCCATTTTAGTTGGGGGTGGCATAACTGTTATTGTAAGCCACCTTGAACCAAGAGGAATGTTTTAATAATATAAACAAACAAACAAATACATGTACTTTCCTCCTAGTTTTTCTAATGTTTATTTATTTCCCACCCTTTTTGGGATGCATTCCTTGCTTTTTTCCAACAGTAAACAATAAGGAATGGGGGGGGGGAATCCTTTTTCTGTTACCATGACACTTGGTTTTTCCAAAGAAAATGATTCATAAAAGTCCCCACATTGTTATTTTTTTTAAAACAAAGCCACAATTTGTGGAAAGAAAGCCCATTCCTGGTGGAAGCAATAAAACAATTCCATTCCTATCTAGCTTGTGCTGTGGATTGTTCATCGTTCTGCTGTATATATTACAATAATAATGTTAGCTCTTTTTAGACTAAAAGGGTCTAGAATGGCGAATATTAGTGTTTTAATATTTTCAGCAGAATGCCTGGAATGGTACAGTAAAATATAAGTGAAGACAGTAAACCCCGAAGTGCCAGTTCTATAATCTCATCTAGATCTATGCAACATCCCATTGGCATTAATGATGCTCTCCATGAATTGGATTTAGAGAAGCTTACAAAAATGGGGAAGGCTATAGGTAATACAACTTATCATATTTATTATCTGTAATACAGAATCTCCCAGAGGCACCAATCAGGATTAGGATCCCATTATGCCAGGGTCTTTTACTATCATACACTAAGAGGCAATTCCTTTCTCTCCTCTACAAAGCTTTATAAATCTTGGTCTCTTTCCGCCATCTCTCCGAAAGGGCTTAATTTTTTTGCCTTTAGACTGTCATATCAATGTGTTAGTGGCAGCAACATGTGCCACTTTCCTCCCCTGTACCTTGCGAATAAAACAAAAAAAGTCTAAAGTTGGTAACGGTGCCTTTTTGCCCCCCACAACTATCGACGAGGTCCCATTTTATTCCAGTTTGAATTCCGTTAGTCTCAGTGTATTAACTCCCTTCTCTTTGTAAAGAAGAAGAAAAGGGGGGGGGAACAACCAGAGGATTTGATTGCCCATGACATTTTGCTCAGAATCAATCATTGTCAGCTTGGGTTAGACTGATTTACTATGAGCCTGCCATACAAAAGATTTGCCACAAATGGCAAGACTCAGAACTGTTTCCACTGCACTGCACATAATGATGGATTTATCATTGCAATCAAGGTGGTAAAACAGCTTGTTCCCCGGAGTAGCGCACCAGCAAATTGATCACAACACTCCTGAAGTTATCAGAGAGCGTAGTTTGTCTAGTCTCAGTCAACAGGATTGAGCTAGGGCACCCTGATCTTTACAGAAGTTTAGACACATTTTCCCTCTAAATGTCCCACTTAAAAAAAAAAAAAAAACTGAGCTGTGGTACACATTTGGATATTTCTGTGCGGCAAGATAAGTGCTCAAATTAGGGGGAAACACCAGAGAGAAAATTGTTGTTCTGACTTGTTTTTGAGGTATGATGGCATTTTTAGAAGCACCCAGTTGGACAGATCGCTGTACACTGTAGGCTTATTTGGAAATGCTTTATCATTAACTATAAGGATATTGCACCATCTAAGAGCAAACTCGATGAACCTGTGCCTATCAACAAAACAGAGGCACTCTCTGATTTATGAAACATGCAGAGAAAAATTAGTCTATTATTTTTAAAAAAGATCTAGAGGCTTCAGCAAAGTGGCCTGTACAGGATTCAGTATGATTATTCCAGCAGCTTCCAAATGTTGAAGGCAATTGGTTGCCAGTTGACAAAAAAGCAGGGAAAGGATGGTGGTGATGGAAAATTGGCCTTCTCAGGCTCCTACAAATGTAACCTGGCAGGGGGGTTCTAGGTTAGAGAAGGGGAAATTTCCCAATTTTATCAACCTTTTTCATTCCTCACAATCCAACAAGTAGTTCCGTTTGATGGCAGAAATGTATGGCTAAGTGCTTCAAAATAGGGCTCCAAAACAGGGGCACTCACAGACTAGCTAGGCGCCTCTGTGTGCTTAGGAGACTCTGTAATATGCAGAAAAGTAATCGTTTGTAAATCCAAGAAACCCCCAAATGTCCCAATAAGAATAAAGCATGGTGACTTCTCTGCAGGAGCCACTGAATGTTGAGGGCAATTAACAGTGCCATCCTAAGCAATGTTCCCTCTAAGCTGTGGAGTCTTGTGAGCAAAACTTCTACTTTGTGAGCTACTGGCTTTAAAGTTTTGAGCAAGTGATTTGGCTACTGCATAAATTAGTTTGCTCTGGGGCCATCCTTCCTTAGCTGAGACAAAAATGTGTGAGCCAGAGGCTAGAAAACTGTGAGCTAGCTCACACTAACTCAGCTTAGAGGGAACACTGATCCTAAGTAGAGGCATACCCTTCTAAACCCATTGACTTCAGTGGATTTAGAAGGGAATAACTGTGTTTCGGATTGCACTGTGTGAGTTGAGGAAGGGGCAAAAAGGTAAAATAAAGACAGAGAGAACTGGACTGCTCAAGCCCTAAAGAATGATTCTGGAGGGCAAAAAATAAAGTTGAAAAATGTACATTGTAAAGATTATACTTTCCACTATGGGGACAATTTCTGAACAAGTCCCCCCCCCCATTCCTTGTAGCATCCACTCCAAACATCTAATAATAATCAGTCTATCTATCTATCTATCTATCTATCTATCTATCTATCTATCTATCTATCTATCTATCTATCTATCTATCTATCTATCTATCTATATCTATATCTATATCTATATCTATATCTATATCTATCTATATCTATCTATCTATCTATCTATCTATCTATCTATCTATCTATCTATCTCTATCTATCTATCTATCTATCTATGCCTCCTTTCTTTCAGTGCCCTGACTTGGGTGATCTGACTAGCCTGATCTTATCAGGGTCAGCCCTCATTCATATTTGGGTGGGAAGCCATTAAGGAAGTCCAGGGGTGCTATGCAGAGACAGGCAATGGCAAAACTATCTCTGAACATCTGTTGCCTTGAAAAACCATATTGGGGTTGCTACAAGTCAGCTTTATCGCAACAGGTAGGACCCAAGGATAGTGATAAAGTTAAAGCTCTTAAAATCAATTTCAGATAAAATGAGTAATAAACAATCAGCTAATATTAAGTGACCACTTGAAGTTTTGATTTTGCAGTCCCTTTGGAATGCCATCCGAATGGGGGACCTCCTCAACTCCTTTGGGAAGCTGTGCTAGAGAACAGGGACAGTTACCCCAAAAGGCTGCAAACAGGCATCAGCTATGTGAGCTGGATTTTAGCCCAAATATGTTGCTGTGCCAGATGTCATTGTGCTATCATTTCCTATCAGAAGAGACAGTCTTTCAGTACCATTTGTATAGTGCACTTTGTGTTTTCTGAGTGGTTCCCATACATTATATCTACGTTCTGCCATCCTCATTACAACATTATTTCCCCATACTGGTGATATGAAGCAAAGTCTAAGAGAATAAATTCTCTCTTCCCTTCGGCCACCTTGAGAGTTTATGGTAGCCACAGTGTCCTACCTAATATAAATACTCCAAAGAGCTGAGCACGGCCATGCATCTCCGAGTGAGCCACTGAAAGACTCTTCTTGTTTATGAAGTGAAAGAACTGCCTAATTTTTTTTTTTAAAGAAAGGATGCAATTTCAATTCAATTGAAACTGGACATATATACAAAGCTGGGAAATACGGTCATTACTATGTACAGTTAAAAAGCCACTAATCTTGCGGCTTTCATTCCATCTATAATTGGATGTGCTGTAATAACTTAGGCCGAAAGTGAGCAAAATACAGGGACATAGGATATTTGCTTTTAAAGTGTTACCTTTTCATTCCAAGCATTCTTTCCCCATTCAATCAAGAGGCCACAGTAACATGGAGAGTTTCAGGTCCTGAGTAAATTAAAAGTTAAGGGCAGTGAAATACCAGTCCTTCTGTGATTACTTCCGCTGGTGACTTTAATTGAAAGTGACATCCAGAATAATGTGGCTCCTTCGCACTTACCCTCTTGTGTAGCTCAGAAGAAGCAGAGATTCGGCAACTCTAAAGCATCTCAGTCTTTCATCCAAGGTTGGGTTGTGCATGGTCACAATGGAAAAGGAACAGTTTTGTGTCTTCCCAGTCTGGATCATTGATGCCAGAGAGCTGGGAATTGGTTGTATTAGATTACAAGGAAAAAGGCCCGTTGTGGAAATAAATACAACTACCTCTAGAAAGAGCCTTTGGGTGGGTGCCCCGGCCTTGGACACTCAGTGTCAATTTGCTGTGGCGACCTCAGCAGGGTATAATGACACTGAGTCCACCATTTTCTCCAGAGGAACTGATCTCTGCTACCTAAAGAACAGTTGTAATTTTGAGTGATCTCCAGTCCTCACCTGGAGATTGGCAATGATGGTTCCCCAGAAGGGAATAGTTGGTTTGGAGGGTGGAGTCTATGGCTTTGTACCTGTCTGAGGTCCCACGCCTCCTGAAACCTCACCCTCTCCAGGCTCCATCCCTCACATCTCCAGGAATTTCCCACCTGGAGTTGGCAACCCTATCTCCTTCCCAGCCAATCATCAACTCACCTTTATTTCACCCTCACTCTTCAGCTTTCCACCCCACACACACCTACAGCCTCTCCCGTGCTCTGAAGCCCTGCTACGTCACATTGGCTGTCATATGGGGGCCACCTCAGCAGTATATAAGGATACAGAGCCCACCATTTTCTCCAGGGGAACTGATCTCTGCCATCTGGAAAGCAGTTGTAATTCTGAGTAATCTCCAGCCCTCACCTGAAGATTGGACACATTTTACCTCAGAACAGCAAAACTGTTTAGAATGTTAGAGGCAAAAGCCAATCAAGTCGCATATGCAAACGACCTCTGTGTTCCGAGGCAGAGGCCAATGAGGCTGCATATGCAAATAACCTCTGTGTTCTGACTGGCTATGGGGGGGGGAGAGGAACTGCAGAATGTTTAGAATGTTGGAGACAGGACTCAGGCAAAGCAGCCAGTGGATAGGGAGACCCTCTGAATGACAGATCAGAGAGGGAACTGATTTTGGAGCGTGTGGAATGTTCTAGAGAAGTGCCACCACCATTTGGCTTTTATTTATAAGGGAGATGCTGATCTTTCACTGTTGTCAGGTGTGCAGAATGACCCACGGGAAGTTCAGAAAACTGGCTTGGACTGGCAAGGATTTCCACCCACAGAATGCAACTGTCTCACCTCCCTGACCACCCCCACCCCCGAATCCAGCTATTGGGGCTCCTATTCCCCAGGAACAGCAGTTCAGGCTGCCACAGGAGGGGGAGATAAGAAAGCAGTGCTACATGGGTGGGAATCCTTGTGACTATGGAAGAACTCAGGTGTATCTAAGCCATTGTCTACCCAATTCTTTACCCAATATCTTCCTGAAATCCCACAATCCATTTTTTTAAAAGAGGAATTCAGTTCAATTCCTTTTGGATCATCAAGAAATTCGAAGAGCCGAGGAGAAGGAAGCGAGGTTCTGCAGAATTTCAGAATATCACCCTGTAGATGCTCAGAGGCAGGCAATGTCTTCCCAAACCTTCCTGGCCTTCTGCTAGAGCACCACCCTATGGTGTATAACATAAAACCACTGCAAGGGATGGAGTCATTGAAAGGTGCACTGTTTTCTCTACGAAGAGCAATCAATGAAAAATGAAAAAGAAATCCCTCTTTAAAAAGAGGAAAAAATGGAATAAGAGAAATATATCTAAAAAAATGACTTTTGGAAAAAGAGGTTTCCCTCCCCATAGCAATGCTAATGATTTCTATTATGGGTGCTCAGTGTCCAGGGTGTTATATAACATTGGGACTGGAAATCTATTTCTGATTTTAATATAGGGGATAGATCTTGATGATGGATGCTAGCCAACATTGGGACCACAAAGTTCTGAGTTGAAAGCTCCCATTTCTAACACGAATTCTCCCTGTTTTGATGAAATTGCTGTTGCCTTTATTCTCACCATGCCAACAAAATTTGATAGAAACATTTTAACAAAAACGTGTGCCTGTTTTTGCATCGGGTGTGGATAAATAATAAAATGCCCTAAAAATAAACAGCTGCAACAGAAAAGGGCAAAATGTAAGGTTCTCAACAACAGACACAAAAACATAAACAAAGCAGACCATATTAACAAAACTCCAGTCCAGACAGAATGTGTGTCTGAAGCTCTTTTCAGACTTCAGATCTGGTGCACCAAAGGTATATACCAGAAACCTTATTTTCCCATGCAAGTACAGCGTTGGTGAATGGAAGGTACCTGCTCACACATACCAGAGAGCAATGCTCCCTCTAAGGTGTGGAGTCTTGTGAGCAAAAATTCTACTTTGTGAGCTACTGGCATTAAAGTTGTGAGCGAGTGATTTGGCTACTAAATAAATTAGTTTGCTCTGGAGTCATCCTTTCTGAGCTAAGACAAAAATGTGTGAGCTGGAGGCTAAAAAACTGTGAGCTAGCTCACAGTAACTCAGCTTAGAGGGAACACTGCCAGAGAGCTATATACATGGGAATATATGGGTGTTACTCCATTCACACAAAATGGTGGCTGCAGCATGAGTTCACATAAAGGATGGTTGGTGTACCAACATTCAATCTGAAAAGGATTTTGCATATAATCTTTAAATCCACAAGGACAGACCACTTTAACTTTCAGTGGTGGGACTAATAGACTGCTGTTTGGTTTTCAAGAGACAAGCCCTCCAAACTGAGCTTATTTTTAAACCTAGTTTTTCTTTTTAAGTTGGGGGGGGCAGAAGGTTATTTGAATATTTTCAGCTAACTTTGCTCTCCTACGTAAACCAAACTTTTGCAGCTGCCACGTCAAGCAAAACTCTGGGGGTAGCAGCATTCAGTAACGGAGCGAGTGGAGGAAGAGGGATAGAGAGAGCTGAAGATCCTTTTTTCCTCCAGTGCTTTCCATTTGTCTTTACTCTTTACACTGTCAGTTTCCTTCCTCCTCTCTGTATTGGGAGTGGGTCTGAATTTTTATGAGACTACGATTGATGTAACTTTGGGCAGGTTCTTGCCTGAAGGAGTTCACTAAAGAATAACAGCAGGCTAGCACTTTTTTTTTCCTCCTCAGGTACCAAGGAGGTTGGGAAACCAGATTAAACTTGGGCATCGGGGAACTTTTCAAATGACTTCCTTAGCTTAGGCAAATAGTTCTTCTTGCATTAAAAAAATACACTGGAAGAAAAGACATACCCTGACATGTGCCATTTCCTTTGATGAGACAAAGAAATGATATATTAGCCTCCACAGTTGTATTCTTGTTAGATGGGAACTAAATTGCAGTAGTTTTGAAATGCCTTCAGCCCAACCATGAGACTCAGTCTGGACCAAACAATGTAACTCCATGCAAATTGTGTGTGTGGGGGGGGAGCAGATACTCCTAGAATGTAGGGTCTCCAACTATGGGTTGGGAAATTCCTGGAGATGTGGAGGTGGGCCTTAGGGAGGGCGGGGTTTGGGATGGGACCTCAGTGGGGTATAGTGCCATAAGAGTCCACCCTCAAAAGTAGCCATTTTCTCCAGGAGAACTGATCTCTGTAGTGTGGAGATCAGCTGTAATTCTAGGAGATCTTCAGGTTCCACCTGAAGGTTAGTAACCCTCTTGGAATGGGCATACATTTCTTTTTTCTTTTCTTTTTTGGCCCCCCGAAGGGGATTTTTTTATTGCATGTTTTATATAAAGTTACAAAACTACAATGAAAAAAGGGGAGGGGTACTACATTTAGGGAGAAAGAAAAGATAACTACTACTGACTAAAAACCCAAGAGAGGAGATCCTCAGTTTTTTTTACATACAATGCCACCTCTTAAAATGCTAGATTTTATGAACTTAGTCAGACTTGCTTTTATACCTTTTAAATCTTAAATTTAACTGTTGTGAAAAGACCTCTCAGCATCTCAATATTAAAAACATTTTTATCAGAGACACAATTCAGAGTCCTTCAATCCTCATTTTTTCTTATCTTGTCTCTTCCACAGTTTATAATGATCCTGAGTGAGCATTGTTCTTTTCTTGCTATGCAAGTAAACCACTTGACTGAGACTCAAAATGGAAGATGATAGGAAAGTGTGACTTGGTCCAACACATGATGTAGCATCTCCACCTGTCATTGCCTGACTTTATAGTTTATTCCACTCAAATGGCTTCTGTTTACTGGGACCCAGCACTGTGATTCATGATGTTTAGCAAGGAAGGCCACGGCTGAGAAGGTTACCACCTTCAGTGATTTCATAACAAATGAAATCCCTGACTTTGCATACATTAGTGAGGGAGAGCAGGATGATAGTTTGAAACCATTATTGAGCCAAATGTCTTCCTGTTTTGTCTTTGGCTTTATTATGAATTGAAGGAGG
The DNA here is from genome assembly GCF_001447785.1 of Gekko japonicus. Classification (NCBI taxonomy): domain Eukaryota; kingdom Metazoa; phylum Chordata; class Lepidosauria; order Squamata; family Gekkonidae; genus Gekko; species Gekko japonicus. The sequence goes on from NW_015167644.1 coordinate 140,494, forward strand.
ATCAAGGAGGTGACGGTGCATCGGATCAAGTCTTGAGAACCGAGTTACAAGGGGGGGGAAAGAAAGAAGTAAAACCCCAAAAAGTTGACTCGTGGAATAAGAAGTGAATTATCATGGGTCAGGCAGCTGTTCTTTGTGCTAAGGGCTGTCTTGTCTTTTCAAGCTATATTCGTAAAACAGAAAAGGATCTCCTTAAAGTGATGGCATATTCTTCCAATATACACTCTGGCTTTGTTGCTGTCTCTTCAGCAAGCATCACCACTGGCACCCTGTAACACTGAGATTGTTGAAGTGACAACTCTGATGGATGGGGCAGTTCAGTAGTCAGCAGGGAATAGAGTGCAGTTGGGCAATGTACAATAAACTTCCACACACTCCATTGTTGTGGCAAGACACAGATAAATTCAGGAGTGGAAACAAAGTGGCTGGAACAGCAGTCACTGTAATGCATTAGCAACTTGTAGGATCAAAAGATAAGGATTCAGTCTGAGATGAGGATACAGCCGGTACCCTTAAAGCAATGATGAGATCTGATTTCAGACTCATTCACAGCATAGAGGCCCTTTCCATAGCACATGCAACCATTAAAGAATTATTGGGCTACTGGACCATGTGTTGGTGGAAAGTGCCATCAAGTTGCAAACAACTTAGAGTGATCCTGTAGGGCTTTCAGGGCAAAAGATGCTCAGAGGTGGTTTGCCATTGCCTGCCTCTGAGTAGTGACATGGATTTCCTTGATGCCCATCCAACACCCTGCTTAACTTCTGAGAGCTGGCAAGATTGGGCTAGCTTAGGGCATCCAGGTGTGTGATAGGCCATGAAGGAGAAAGGGCCCTTTGATTTCTTGTATCATGTCCACAAGAATATGCATGCAGTACATTGTATGTACCAGCCTTGGTATCAGGATATCACTTTTGTGACAATATATTTTATTAATTATGTATTTAAAATATTCATATCGTGGTTTCCCCCAATCAACAGGACTCAAAGTGGCTAACATTGCTAAAACTAGCTAAAAGTCTCATTTAATAAAAATACAAATACAAATAGGGGATCAAGCTAATGGACTTCCACTTACAAGCCACCAAAGGCATATCAGAAAATCTCTTATCTGTCCTGACCTGGATAGCCTAGGCAAGCCTGATCTTGTCAGATCTCGTAAGCTAAGCAGGGTCGATTCTGGCAAGTATTTGGATGGGAGACCTCCTTGAAATAACAAAGGCAGGAGGTGAGAACAGGCTTTACTCGGCCACCTCTCTGAATATCCTCTAGGCCCTCAGTAGGGTTCAGTCACCAGAGGTCGCCATGACTTTCAGGTACACATGCACATATTAAAAAAGACAAATAAAAAACCCGAAAAAGAAAATCTCTTATCTAGAGTGACTCCAAAATTTCTGCAAAATTGGGGTCTCCCTTACATCGGCCAAAATCCCATTCCATAAAGTAGAAGCAGCCACTGAAAAAGCCTGGTCAGAAACATTTCTCACTGTCTTCAGAGGACAACCTGCTCATAATCCCTAGTCTTATTGCTGGAGTTGCCTTGTGTACACATCTGGGTAGAGGTGGTCCCTCAGGTCAATGGATCCTGGATCATGAAGTAGCACCTGTGACTGTCATTTAATCTATGTGGATTACTGCTACCATGCAAATGTATACATTTCAGACAGGCCCAAGTAGTAGCAATTGCTTGGGGAATGTAACTGATATAATAGTTTAGTGCTAACTGGCTTAACCCACCAACTAGACTTGACTGCACTTGGTATAAGGCACATTGCAACAGCTAAAACTGATCACACAGCCACATAATTAATTATATAAATTAGAACCCAGCTCAGCAATCTGCACCTATTCAGCAAAGCACTTAATCATATGCTTAAATCTTTGATTAACTGCCTTCAAATGAGCCATAAGCACATGATTATGCACTTGAATGAATTGGGTCCTCAGACCCTTTTGTTGTAGGACCAATTGGGAAAGGAGGAATAACCTCAATCCATTTAATGACTAACAAAGGGCAATTGGATTCAGCAGCTAATTGCAAGTAATAGAATATAAATCCGCATTTTTTAGAAGCCCGTGAGGATATTTTTGACTACTATTTTTTCCAAGAAGCGATTGTAAGCAATGGTGGAAATACAGACTTTTGTTGATGAATTTGGGCAGCTTTCTTCAAAGTCTGTTCTGGGTACATTTAGAAAAGAGTAAGAGTCCAGTAGCACCTTAAAAACTAACAAAAATTGTGGCAGGGTATGAGCTCGTACCCCACCACAAATTTTGTTAGTATTTAAGGTGCTGCTGGACTCTTGATCTTTTCTACTCCTACAGACAGACTAACATGGCTACCCATTTTAATCTGGGAATATTTGCTACTAAAACATATGCCGACTTCCGGTCTATGGCGGCACGCTGAGCAGTCACACCTCCCAGACCTCCCGGGGTGAAGCTGCGCACCGGCAGAAAGGAGGGGGGCGATGCATCACACTCCCCCCAGGGGTCTGGCAAAAGGCTCCTGGCCAAGGGACTCTTGAGAGGTCGCCTCTTTGCCAGCATGATGCTGGGAAATCGAGGCGCTTCTCTGTCCCCATGGTTCCTCTGCCGAGTGTCCGTATGGAATTAGTTTCACTGACTGGGACAAGTGTGGGAGATCGAGCGGCTGAAAACGAGGCAAAGCGAGGTCGGATGACCGAATGAACGTGAGTCAGCTTAGAGCGGCTTAGCTAAGTTAAAAAGAAAGCTCCCCCACCCCACGAACTGGAGAGCAAATCAAGCGGGGGAGGGGCCCCTCCCATGGGCATAAACTTATAAGCGAGAGTGGGGGGGAGCGGAAGAAAAATCAGTGAAAACTGTTGGAAAAACTTACCAAGGCGCGTACAAGCGTGTGAGCTTATATTCAGAGACTTTAAAAAGTTTGGTGAAAGTAAACAATCGATAAAGATGGCGGGGAAGAGGACGGAGAAGGAGAAACTTTTAAAAATGAAACTGGCAGAGAGCCCACGACTGGAAGGAACCACCGAGTTGGCTAAAACTATGGCAGAGTCTCTGTGCCCCCTGCTGGAGCAGATGAATAACCTCAAGGAGCAGCTTGCTCCTGGGATCCTGACTTTTGAAACAAAGAGCTTCTTTGTGAACTGATTGCCAGTTGCCAACCTTCTGTTACTGTGGATCTGTATCTCTGAGCAGTCCTGGACTATCTACCTGCACAAGATAGGATTTCTCTTCAAAATCCCTTGATGCCAACCTGTACTGTTATGCAATGGACACTCTTGGACTATCTGATGCTGCACTTAACTCAGTAACTATGATTATTATTAATGTACAGTAAGGGCAAATAGCCATAGGTTGTTATTATTTTTGTATCCTCTATTAGTCTCTTGCTGTGCTTTGCATTGAATAAAGATCATTTATATTTGTAATTGTCTCTGATGCGGTAATTGAAATCCAGGGCTAAATCTCGTGTCTAAACGCTGACCACCGAGCTGTCGAGGTTTGCGCGGTGCTAGCCAACCGCAGGTTGCGAGTGGTGTGAGAGTATCAAAGAAGACGTAAGTCTTATAGGCTTGGTGAAAACTATATACAATTTATTTACATGAACCTTCACCAATATATTGCACAGAATGACAAAATGCACCAGGTTTCCATCAGGAAGGTAAAGTACACAGTACAGCATCATACTTATACTAGCATTGTCCAATTAGGACCCAATGCTGAGTCACTGTTTTTTTGTTTGTTTGTTTGTTTTGAGCCCCCGGAAGGTATTTTTTTATTATTTTTATCAAACTACAAAACTACTACAGAAAAAAAGGAAGGGGGGACTACATATATAGGATAAAGCAAAAGAACCCACTACTAACTAAAAACCCAAGAGATGAGATCTTCACTAGCTTGGTTACAGCAAATCTTCGCTTCACTTAGATTATTATAAACTGAGTCAAACATTTGTATTACTTTCTTTTTCTTTAACTCTTAAATTTAACTGTCTAGAAACAGTACCCCCCAATCATCCCCTTTCAGAGTTCTCAAAGGCACAATTCAGAGTCCTTCAGCCTTCACTTCTCCTTTCCTCGTCTCTTCCGCAGCTTATAAGGAATTTTTGGAGCGGCTGCCCCTTGCTCTGTCAGAGAGTCCTCTCCGGAAGAACCC
>NW_015167644.1:144752-146130 GCF_001447785.1 Gekko japonicus
AAGCGAAGAATCATGTTGGCCTTTTCCATTTGCACTTGCAGCAGTTGATCTTCCATGGAGATTTGTTTCCTTTCCAGTTTTTGCACTTTTTTCTTCACCTTCTGAGTAGTTGCAGCCACTTCCTTTACCTTCTCAGTATCTTGCTTCATTATTTGTATCATATCGTTTATCTGGATTTGTTGTGCAGTAATACTTTGAGTCACTATAGACATCTGTTCCTTGAAGTTATTCAGCTGCTCCAGCAGAGGGCGCATATATTCTGCTATAGACATTGCCACCTCGCTGGTAGCTTCCAGTTTCGGGCTCTCAGACCCTTTTGCTTTCAGAAGTTTTTTTCTGTCCTTCTTCCGCGCCATCTTTTTCGCTTGTTTATTTTTGCAATTTTTAAAAAAAGTCTCTGAATGTGCGCTTGACCGCTTAGATTCACTTTGGTAAGTACTTCTAGGCAGTTTCCTTCGCGTTTTCTTCCACACACCCCTCAATCACTCAAAAGTTCATGTGCATGGGAGGCGTCCCTCCCCCGCTCGCCTTTTTCCCGTTCAGTGAGGTGGGGTGGGGAGCTATCTTTTTCCCTTTGAAAGATGCTTCAAAGCTGACTCACGTTCATAATTGGTCGTTCGACCTCGCTTTCAACTTTCATTTCTGCCACTGGATCTCCCACGCTTGCCCCGGTCAGTGTCACTCAGTCTGTCTCACAGCACGGAGGTGCCTCAATTCCCTTGCATTTTGCCCTCGAAGAGGTAACCTCTTGTACGTTCCATGGCCAGGGTCCCTTCGCCGGGCCCCTGGGGGGGGTAAGCGAGCCTGTGCACCCCCTCCTTCGGCTGGAGCACAGCTTCACCCCTGAGAGGTGAGTCTGCTAGCGTGCCGCCATAAATTGGAAACAATGCTGAGTCATTGTTAATTAGCTCTGCTATCAACTAGACAGAGCCGGTTGGAACCAGCTCTACTGACACCCTGAGCTGTCAGCTCCTGTCAAACAGATTGATATGATCTACAGCCAGACTTATAGATCTACAGCCAGACTGTGAGAGTAATTGTGTGTACCTCTGAGTTAGAGTTGCTGATGTGTTAAGTCCCAGATGCCAGCTAAGGGATTGAATCTCTGCTCTTAGGCTGGGTGGGGACCCCTTTGAAGAGATTCTGGTGGCAAACTGTTGTGAATCCTAGAGAGAGTACAGACTGTCTCATGGATTTTGTTTCATGTGCTGAAATGCAGGGTTCCCTCTCACCCCTGGGCTGGGCTGAGTGGGTTTAAGTCTGTACACAGCATCAAGTCTGCCTGTCTGCTGCATGAGGGGCAGGGGTAGAAGGATGAGCCTGAGCAATGGCTCATCCTGGACATCTCATTGTTGGATCCCCAGGCATCGAGAATAAA
>NW_015167645.1:0-28833 GCF_001447785.1 Gekko japonicus
CTGATCCAATATTGGCTTCTCTTATGTTTGTATGTGTTACAACTAGGTGAAGTAATATTTATTGAGGGATCCTCTTAATTTTGGGACATATGCAATATTATCACTACTGATTTTTTGTTCGATATAAAAGTCGTCTTCCATGGATTATGTGAAACTCTAATTAACAGTTGGATGATGTGCATTGTGTCTTGAGAGCTTCTTCTCCATGGACATCTGCAGTGCTATTAATTAAATAGCTGATGGGTTATGAAAAATCTTTTAATGCTTTGGTATATGTGAGATATTGGACTTCAGGTTTGAGGGATACTGTTACAGAGAGCCCTGTTTCTGGTCTTTTGAAATACTTGTCAATTGCTAGGTGGCCTGTGCTGCTAAATCTGGAGAGAATTCCATTTCCTTATGGCAAATTGCAGTTGTAAAATTCTGATTATGGTGATACTCTCTAACTGTGTTGTGGGTAATACATTTTGAGAGATGCCTTTTAAGGGTGTGTGTAATATTAATTATGGCTTGCATGCAATATTAAGTGAGATTTTCAATTTGGGGGCATATCCCTTTTTGTACATGATTGGGCGTAAGGAATGTTGCAGTCTATGTAGATTTTTAGGATACTCTTTTTTGGGAGGTGGGTACAAGAAGGAGAACAAAAAAGCAGGGTTACTACTAGTTGTTTAAGTCCATGTACAATTAGAAAAGAAAAATTACACAGTATGAGAGAGAACTGAAATCAAAAGGGGAAAAGATGTATTAGTAGAGATTCACAATAAGGCAAGATGTGGAAAGCCGAAGAAAAAAGATCGATGGGGTTTTTAAACCACTGAAAGGAAGTTGAGGTCCATGATAAAAGAGATAAGAAATCTACCACATGACCTGCTTGCTCCTGTGTTCCATTTTTATTATGCATCAATGCAATTTAGTTCGAACAAGGTATTAATATTCTCAGGAAAGAATTGGCCACAGCAAGCAAAGAATTTAGGATAGTCCTAGCTCTGAAGATAGATCAGCCTGGGAGAATATCCTGACGGGTTCTGAATAGCAACAAGGACAGCTGTAGTTTTGGTGCACTGGATTCAAATCTAAGGAGCTACTGGACCTGAATGTTGCTGTAGTTTTGTGGATATTCTTCTCAAGTATAGGGCTGGGCAACGAGGAACCAGTTGCTCTAGAAGCAGCATATAGATCTGGTTCCTAAACTTCAGCAACCTGGGGATCCCCATTTTGGTTTAATATTTCTAGGGCTGTTGGATCCTGGCAACCAATCAGTGCATTTTCTGGCTAGCATTTTCAGGTGATCTAGAAGCTGAGTGACTGTAGGTGTTAGTGGCTCTACAACACCCCCCCCCCAGTTGCTTGAAAACTGGGAGGACACTGTTTTTGTATGAGCCAGATAGCTATGAGAATAGCTCACCCTTACAAAGAACTAAACTTTTTGAAGAAGGAAACCTACAGATTAGATAGTAAAATTCAACTCTAGGACATTGACAAAAAGCAGTCTAATTTTAGCGAAGGATTCCAGAGAGTGGCATGGAGAATTCAAAAAGTAAACTAAGGTCACCAATATGTGCACACAAGTATGGCAAAGACAAAGGAACAGGGGAAAGGAAAGACAAAAATGAACCAGATGGAGTCTGAAATATAGAAATAATTGGTTTAGAAAATGGAGATCTACATGGAAATGAGAGTAATCTAGTAGTGGAAGAAGAACTGTGGTGATAAAGGCAAATGATGCTAAGATTTAAAATATTTGCTAACTGATAGGAACCTCTTAGCTGCATAATTTCTTACAGGTAATGAAACTACTCTTGATATATATGGATGGAACACCATAAAGTTTATCGTATTACAAGAGGCATGTCTTCACAGGAAATGTGAACACTTACAGCAGATTAGGCAAATGTTGCCTCTGATAAATCGGATGCAAAAGGGGCAACAAATGAAGAATAAGTAGAAAAAAGTCAAGATATATTTTGGGCACATCATTAGTCTCAATAGGATCAGGGGGAAAATAAAAACTTGAAAATATGGTATTAGTTGATGCTGAAAAGGTTTTTGACCATGTTGAATGGAACTTTCTATCCCAGTTGCTACCGTTTTCTGGCTTTGGATCAATATTTCTATTATAGATAAAACAATTTAAAATGTGCCTCTGGTTAGAATCCTTATTACTAATTTCTTCAGATTTCAATTTATAGCAAGTTTAGCAATTAAGATGTCATCACTTATTCAGATACCTTGAATCTTTTGCCATTGTAAATTTAAAGATAAAATTTAAATATTAAAGTCGTTTAAAGATTAGGCATACGGGGGTTGAAGTGTGGATTATATAGCTGTAATCCTACACCAAGAATCCGTAATAGAATTTACAAGTGAGGGCCCTTGAGACTCGGAGAGAGAATCCCCCCACACTGGTCCTGGTGCTCCCCTGAAGCCGCTGCTGAGCCCTGCTTCCTTCCCTCCCTCTGCCATTCTCTGTGGCTCCCCCCCCCCCCCCCGCCCCCGCGCACTTCTTCTTCTTTTTAATGCGATGATTCACAATACATCAGTTCCAGACAGTTCAATGCATTCAGGTCACTTTGAATACATAACAGCCACCTCACAAGGTTTTAGTGGCGAAAGGTAAAGGTCATTTTAAAAAGAGTCACCCAGGTTGCCAGTCTGCTTCTGGGCCAGATTTCCGTTGCCAGTCGTTACCTCCAAAGTGCTAGATTTCCTGGGTCCAGGATACTTAATGGACTATACCTGTTCCTATATGAATGTGCCAGTCAGTTGAAACTTTCCTTTGAGGCTATGATCTGTGTCACTCCACCTTCAGAATAAGGAGGGAGACTATAAGAAATGAGACCTCTTTGCCGTTGGGTTCAAGCTGTAAAATCCCCATCCCACAACAGGTTTGATTCTTTCATTAATTGCAAAAATACATGCTTGGTATATTAAGTAGAAAAGCAGGACACAAGTCTTCTAGAATAGAAGAGTTACTGGGAGACCAATAATGTCTGTTTTGATATGCCTCTAGTTCAGCGGTTCCCAGCCTTTTTGAGGCTTCAGGCATCGTTGGAATTCTGAAACACCATGGTGGATGCAGCCACAAAATGGCTGCCACACAATGGCTGCTGCAAGAGGCGGAGTCAGCCGCTGCTCACCTTCCGTCACACAGCGAAGATCCTTGTGTTATGGTGGCAGCTGCTGCTGAAGCAGTGTTTTTTAAAATCACAGTCATTCAGATCTTCACTAGCCAATCAGAAGCCTTGCTGGGCAAACAACTCACCTGGCCCTTCCTACTTTCTAAAAACACTTGGCAGGTGTCAGAAGGAGAGTTGGTGGGCATCATGTTGGGGATCCCTGCTCTAGTTATAGAAGATGGCTAGTAGAAGCCTTGCTGCGCCGTAATAGGTTTGCCTCTGGTCGCGGCCAGTGTAGAGGGCAAGTAGCTCTTCCTCCCGTCAATTCGATCACTCTGAAATTTTCAACAGAAAGTGATCGGACGTTTATGTCATGGCACTCTTGACTTTCTGGAATATTTGACCTCTGTCAATGGAAACTACCTTACTGGTTTGCCAACCTCAACATGGTACTCCAGCATACTGCGAGTGATTTATCTAACTCGTATATCTTAAGAGTTGTCGTTAAGGAAAAGTGTCATCAGTCCCATATTGCCTGTATGCTGGTATTGCATATGCCAGTATCATAATGCCCCTGTATAAATCGATGGTACGGCCTATGCTATCGTCTGTATGGAGCTAAATTGTATTGACTCATGTTTTAAGTCTTAAACTAATTTATAATATGTTGTAACCCACCCTGAGCCCTGCTTGCGGGGGAGGGTGGGATAAAAATCAAATCAATTTGGAATACTGTGTACAGTTCTGGTCACCGCACCTTAAAGATATTATAGCACTGGAAAAAGTGCAGAGAAGGGCAACTAAAATGATTAAGGGGGTGGAATACTTTCCCTGTGAAGAAAGGTTAGAGAGGTTAGGGCTCTTTAGCTTGGAGAAACGATGATTGAGGGGTGACATAATGTTTTCTCTAAGCTGAGTTAGTGTGCTTAGAGCTCACACATTTTTGTCTTAGCTCAGGAAGGCTGGCTCCAGAGCAGACTAAGTTATGCAGTAGCCAAATTGCTCACTCACAACTTTAATGCCAATAGCTCACAAAGTAGAATTTATGCTCACAAGACTTCACAGCTTAGAGGGAGTATTGAACTTGAGAGAGGTTTACAAAATTATGCACGGAATAGAGAAGGTAGAGAAAAAAGTACTTTTCTCCCTTTCACAATACGAGAACTCGTGAGCACTCAATATAATTAGTGAGCAGTTGGTTTAGAACAGATAAAAGGAAGTATTTCTTCACCCAAAGAGTAATTAACATGTAGATTTGCCTGCCACAGGAAGTGGTGGCAGCCTCAAGCACAGGCAGCTTCTATTGGATAAGCGTATGGAGGGGATTGGATCAGCATATAGAGCAGAGGTTCATCAGTGGCTATTACGGGTCAGTGGGGTCCCAATTACTGTGATGCTATGTATTCTTGGTGCTTGGGGGGCAACAGTGGGAGGGCTTCTGAAGTTCTGGCCCCGTTGGAGGGCCTCCTGATGGCACTGGGTTTTGGCCACTTTCTGACACAGAGTGTCGGATTGGATGGGCCATTGACCTGATCCAACATTGGTTTCTCTTATGTTCTTATGTCTGGGGCAGTGATGCTCTGTATTCTTGGTGCTTCTGGAGTTCTGGTCCCTCTGATGGACCTCCTGATGGCCTCTGGGTATTGGCCACTGTGTGACACAAAGTGTTGGACTGGATGTGCAGTTGGCCCGATCCAGCATGACTTCTCTTATGTTCTAAGGGCTGAAGCAGCAGTGCCGGCAATCTGGTCCAGATTCCCAGGAAAGCGTTATACCAAATATGCAGGTCCATCAGTGGCTATTAGCCACAAGGTATAGATAGGAACTGTCATTCTGGGGCAAGTGATCCTCTGTATTCTTGGTGCTTGGGGGGGGGCAGTGGGAGGGCTTCTAGTGTCTTGGCCCCTCTGGTGGACCTCCTGATGGCACCTGGTATTTTGGGCTCCCGTGTGACAGAGTGTTGGACTGGATGGGCCATTGGCCTGATCCAATATTGGCTTCTCTTATGTTTGTATGTGTTACAACTAGGTGAAGTAATATTTATTGAGGGATCCTCTTAATTTTGGGACATATGCAATATTATCACTACTGATTTTTTGTTCGATATAAAAGTCGTCTTCCATGGATTATGTGAAACTCTAATTAACAGTTGGATGATGTGCATTGTGTCTTGAGAGCTTCTTCTCCATGGACATCTGCAGTGCTATTAATTAAATAGCTGATGGGTTATGAAAAATCTTTTAATGCTTTGGTATATGTGAGATATTGGACTTCAGGTTTGAGGGATACTGTTACAGAGAGCCCTGTTTCTTGTCTTTTGAAATACTTGTCAATTGCTAGGTGGCCTGTGCTGCTAAATCTGGAGAGAATTCCATTTCCTTATGGCAAATTGCAGTTGTAAAATTCTGATTATGGTGATACTCTCTAACTGTGTTGTGGGTAATACATTTTGAGAGATGCCTTTTAAGGGTGTGTGTAATATTAATTATGGCTTGCATGCAATATTAAGTGAGATTTTCAATTTGGGGGCATATCCCTTTTTGTACATGATTGGGCGTAAGGAATGTTGCAGTCTATGTAGATTTTTAGGATACTCTTTTTTGGGAGGTGGGTACAAGAAGGAGAACAAAAAAGCAGGGTTACTACTAGTTGTTTAAGTCCATGTACAATTAGAAAAGAAAAATTACACAGTATGAGAGAGAACTGAAATCAAAAGGGGAAAAGATGTATTAGTAGAGATTCACAATAAGGCAAGATGTGGAAAGCCGAAGAAAAAAGATCGATGGGGTTTTTAAACCACTGAAAGGAAGTTGAGGTCCATGATAAAAGAGATAAGAAATCTACCACATGACCTGCTTGCTCCTGTGTTCCATTTTTATTATGCATCAATGCAATTTAGTTCGAACAAGGTATTAATATTCTCAGGAAAGAATTGGCCACAGCAAGCAAAGAATTTAGGATAGTCCTAGCTCTGAAGATAGATCAGCCTGGGAGAATATCCTGACGGGTTCTGAATAGCAACAAGGACAGCTGTAGTTTTGGTGCACTGGATTCAAATCTAAGGAGCTACTGGACCTGAATGTTGCTGTAGTTTTGTGGATATTCTTCTCAAGTATAGGGCTGGGCAACGAGGAACCAGTTGCTCTAGAAGCAGCATATAGATCTGGTTCCTAAACTTCAGCAACCTGGGGATCCCCATTTTGGTTTAATATTTCTAGGGCTGTTGGATCCTGGCAACCAATCAGTGCATTTTCTGGCTAGCATTTTCAGGTGATCTAGAAGCTGAGTGACTGTAGGTGTTAGTGGCTCTACAACACCCCCCCCCCAGTTGCTTGAAAACTGGGAGGACACTGTTTTTGTATGAGCCAGATAGCTATGAGAATAGCTCACCCTTACAAAGAACTAAACTTTTTGAAGAAGGAAACCTACAGATTAGATAGTAAAATTCAATCTGTAGCAGATTTCAACTCTAGGACATTGACAAAAAGCAGTCTAATTTTAGCGAAGGATTCCAGAGAGTGGCATGGAGAATTCAAAAAGTAAACTAAGGTCACCAATATGTGCACACAAGTATGGCAAAGACAAAGGAACAGGGGAAAGGAAAGACAAAAATGAACCAGATGGAGTCTGAAATATAGAAATAATTGGTTTAGAAAATGGAGATCTACATGGAAATGAGAGTAATCTAGTAGTGGAAGAAGAACTGTGGTGATAAAGGCAAATGATGCTAAGATTTAAAATATTTGCTAACTGATAGGAACCTCTTAGCTGCATAATTTCTTACAGGTAATGAAACTACTCTTGATATATATGGATGGAACACCATAAAGTTTATCGTATTACAAGAGGCATGTCTTCACAGGAAATGTGAACACTTACAGCAGATTAGGCAAATGTTGCCTCTGATAAATCGGATGCAAAAGGGGCAACAAATGAAGAATAAGTAGAAAAAAGTCAAGATATATTTTGGGCACATCATTAGTCTCAATAGGATCAGGGGGAAAATAAAAACTTGAAAATATGGTATTAGTTGATGCTGAAAAGGTTTTTGACCATGTTGAATGGAACTTTCTATCCCAGTTGCTACCGTTTTCTGGCTTTGGATCAATATTTCTATTATAGATAAAACAATTTAAAATGTGCCTCTGGTTAGAATCCTTATTACTAATTTCTTCAGATTTCAATTTATAGCAAGTTTAGCAATGAAGATGTCATCACATATTCAGATACCTTGAATCTTTTGCCATTGTAAATTTAAAGATAAAATTTAAATATTAAAGTCGTTTAAAGATTAGGCATACGGGGGTTGAAGTGTGGATTATATAGCTGTAATCCTACACCAAGAATCCGTAATAGAATTTACAAGTGAGGGCCCTTGAGACTCGGAGAGAGAATCCCCCCACACTGGTCCTGGTGCTCCCCTGAAGCCGCTGCTGAGCCCTGCTGCCTTCCCTCCCTCTGCCATTCTCTGTGGCTCCCCCCCCCCCGCTGCACTTAGCAGCTTTCCTGGAGTTGCTCCAGTCAGGCCTCCTGAGGCCCCCCACACACACACTCTCAGCGACTTGCCCAGAGCTACTCCAGGAGGGCCCTTCTCCCTCCTGCTCTGCCAGCAGCTCTGAGGTGCTGTTGCCGCTGCAACCACCGAACCCCTCTTCAGCTGCTTCATGGTAAGTGCATTGCCTGCTCACGTGCAGACAACACTTTTTATTTTGGGGGGGGTATTTAAACCACCCAGTGTATTTTTTATAACTTTTCAGGTTTTCCTGCAAACTTGGATGACTCCCTAGGTTTACAGAAAAACCTGATTGGGGTAAGTGTGCCCCCATCTGCAGATTTAGTTATCCGCAGATAGGGGGCACACCTGGGAATTAGATATATTGATGAGATAAATTATTGCATCTGGGATAACAGCTAGATATAAAACCAGATTTTATTTTATTTTTTGCAACTAACAACAGCAAGAAGAAATTAACCCAGGAAACTTGTAAATGCTTTTGAAGTACTCGCAACAAATATGTGATGAACTTGGCTATGAAGGAGAGCTGTTATAAATTATCCTGAAAAGTTAAAAACATGGCATTTCTGGGAATTGTTCAAAATCTAATTCCTCAAGAGCTGACTTCTCATTATTAGCAATTATAACCTCATGCAAAGACCTTCTGCAGTCCAATCACATGTATGATAAGTAAAATTTTAAAGTTGTTTTATCAGTGGATCCTACAATCTCTCTTGAATGTGTTTCTTTTTCCTTATTTACGTTATTTGTTTTATTGTATTTGTAGCCTGCCTTTCTCGCAGTGAGTCAGTACAATTAATACTTTTCGGTGGCGGCTCCTACCTGGTGGAACAAGCTCCCGGAGGAGATCAGGGCCCTGCGGGACCTAGTACAGTTCCGCAGGGCCTGCAAGACGGAGCTCTTCCACCAGGCCTTCAACTAGGAGCCGCCCAACACCAACACCGCCCACCACTGATGTCACCAACTGTGTGGTGGTAGGTTGGCCCTTCAGGAGACCGAGATACAGCATTGTGGGAGGCCGAAATATTGTTAAAACAGGGCCCTAGTATTATTTCTGTTTACACACCATCTCTAATAGAATGAAAAATGAATATCTCACTACAAGCACTTTTTGGTATCAACTGTATCTAAGTTAATTGTATAACTGTTTTATTTTGTTTTTAATTGTTTTGGCACATGGTGCCGCTAATTGTGAGCTGCCCTGAGCCCGCTTGCGGGGAGGGCGGGATATAAATCCAATAAATAAATAAGTAAATAAAATGGGGCATTTAGTGTTGCTGGCTGCTAGTATGTTGATAGTAAAATGATGGCAATCCAAAGGTCTAACTAAGCTTAAACTTAAAGACAGGCTTGTGAAATTATGGGACCTAATAAAGATGAACTAAATGTCTTACTTGGATAAAGGAAGGATGGGAAAATACAGTAACTTTGGAAATTACTGGATATGGTTAATTATTGGGATTTAAAGCTCTTCAGCATTAATGGGAACTTATTTTACAAATTGTATAGTTGGATTTCTTTGGTTTCTTTATTTAACGGTTTGTAGTGGTAGTTCATATTTATAATTTTATCGACTTTTTTAGGATTGAGTTTTGGTTTCTGAAGTTCTAATTTGAACTTGAGGTGGTAGTTTATTGTGAAGTATATAATATTGAGAAGCTTCATATTAGTAATATTAACAGGCACTGTATATTCTTGCTGCTCTAAACTTTGATGAACCTGCGGAAGCCAGATTGCTGCAGTCTTCCACTGTTTTATGTAAGACATTTATAATAAGCGGAAGAGTTTTTTCCTGGATTTGGATCAGTCAGCTTGGGGGTATGTGAAGAATTGAGGCTAAAGGCCGTGGCTCAATGGTAGACCAGCTGCTTGGCATGCAGAATGTCCCAGGTTCAACCCCCAGCGTCTCCAGTTAAAGGATCTGACAGCAGGTGATATGAAAGACCTTTCTCTGCCTGAGACCCTGGAGAGCCGCTGCCAGTCTGAGTAGACAAGACTGACCTTGATGGACCCAGGGTCTGATTCAGTGTAAGGCGGCTTCATGCGTTCAGTAGTTTAAAAACTCTCCTACAGTGTTGTAAAGTGTCAAAATGGCTCCAGTGATCATACCATCAAACTTCAACTAAAACTGATTCCGTTCAGTGTGGTAAGATTATTTCAGTAGTTGATTCTTTTCACAGAAGGTATGCTTTTTCTTTGAATATGAGCATTGTTTATTATGGCAGGGCAAAATGTTTTTCAGGTCAATATCAAGGCCCCATGACATACCAAACTGTGTTTTAAGTTGCATGAGATTTTGTTTTGAAGGTATAACAGCTGTTTAATTCCCACAATCTAGTTATTTTTAATTCTGCAAATGGGGCTCTTTAATCCTTAAATGAATCTATTCAGCTGAGTTAAGTCAACAAACCATTATTGGGGTAATAAAGCCCCAAAATGGTTTGTCAGTTTGAGAAGTGCTTTCAAATTAAAAATTCTTTAAAAGTTTAAAAGGAACTCTAATTCATGTTAACTCTTTTTTCAAAGCAAATAATTGCTTGAAGTTCATCCTGTGTTCTCTCTTGGAACTGATTACTGTAGTCAGAAGTAGTAGAGCTCTGGGTACCTTTATAGCAGGAAGCTGAACTATTTAAAAACTCAGGCTGGGATCCGTTAACATTTCCTCTTTCACCAGTCTGGCATTACCTTCTCAGAATGGTTTCAGTAGGCAGTTCTGTTACTTTGAACCGATTCATGTATACTTCAAGGACATAATTTCATAAACTCTTGTGCTTACCATTCCTATAAAAAAGCAATGTGTTTAGAAAGTAATCTTAAATTATTTTTGTGCGGTAGTTAACACATTCTCAAACTCTAGCAGTCATATTTTTATTTTATTTTCATATGCATAAACCGATGACCTGAAATGGAGGGAAAGCCTGCCTTGGCAGGGAGGTGCGGGATATAAATTTAAAAAATAAATAAAGTGCTATAAAAGCTTCTTAAACTGAATGAACCGCTTTGGAAGCAGTTCTTTGTATCTTTTATGCTTCTGTGTAACAAACCTCCCAAGCAGGGCCTTATACGTCTCCATACATGAAAGATGCTGGTTCTCCCTGTGTCTGGAGCTTACACATCTTCCCATGCAAGAGATGTGCTTTCACTTCAAATCTCACAAAGATGTGTGAAAGCGAGAAACACTCCAAGGTTCAAAGCTGCTTAGAGTTTCGTTCCCATCTATTCTTTCTGTGCCAATTTACATAATGGTATACAAAGTCTTATCATGATGGTGTACAAAGTCTTATCATATATCACCAACTATTACCATTTTTATTCAGTGGAGGCTCCTCAAGAAGGGACCAATGTAAGTGCTTTTTTGTGTGGCTCAGTATCATCTTCACAACTACCCAGACATTTCTGATAACCCAGTCACACACCGTTTATAGTATGGAATAGACTTCAGAAATCCCAAATAGGTAACCTATGCTCAAGTGAATGCATGAGGTAGGAAAACTACTGCTCCCAAAGACTGCTCCCCTTTGTTTTGACAGATTGCTGGGTAGTCTTCTTTTCTGTAGGGTTGAAGCAGAGATCCTTCCTTTATAGCCCCCTAAAGAACCACCTCACTAAGTTACTGAATCACATTTCAAAATGTCTTCGGATATCTGGTTTGAGTTCGGCTTCCTAGTTTGCAAGATGTATTTTAAACTACAGACCAACATTAAGGATGCTTTTTAGACAAAGTCTGTTGTGAGTGACAGGCAAACCAAATCTCTCAATCAGCAGAATGAATGGCTGTACCTGTGCTGATAAGTGTAAGTGTGGTCCAGTAGTTGTGGTGCCCAGCAAACTTAGGTTAATGCCATCTAAATTGCTAATGGGTTGTCTCCAGCATGGTATATACCAAGTTACTTTGGGGGTTGTTAGTTGGAGAAGCTGTGTAGAGACTCCACTGGTGGACCTCCTGATGGCACCTGGTATTTTTGGCCACTGTGTGACAGAGAGTTGGACAGGATGGGCCTTTGGCCTGATCCAACATTGGCGTCTCTTACGTTCTTATGTTCCTTTTCTTAAACTTGTGTGCTTTTTGTCCTAACGTGAGGAAATGTCATAGAAACTAAGCACGCTTAGAGTTATTTTAGGTAGAACGTAACTGTGAGATATCCATGCATCTACTGTTTCATTTAAATGGGCCCTCAGCTACTAATGTTAGAGGACAGTAGCCCAGATCAATGATCCATCTAAGCTATGGAGTCTTGTGAGCTAATGGCGTTTAAGCTGTGAGCAAGCAGTTTGGCTACTGCATAAATTAGTTTGCTCTGGAGCCATCCTTCCTGAGCTCAGACAAAAATTGTGAGCCGGAGGCTAAAAAACTGTGAGCTAGCTATATCACTATACTAGACTTCAGTGAGTTCATTTCTCCGTCCTTGTTCTGCCAATCCCAACAGTGGTCGAATCTGCATTTGTCTTTTCCACTGGTGTCCCAGCCTTCTGACTCCGTCTTCAAAAAAGCTGTCTGCATTTGGTTTTGTTTTCACACCTTAACAGTGCTAGCATACGTTTGCACATCCACATATGTTTATCACCTTCTCATGGTGGCTCCACTGTCATTGCGCCTCCCCACTGCTTTAAAAGAATCTTCTCCAAACAATGTTTGGAGAAACGCCCTGAGGCCGTTCGCGGGGAGGGCGGGGTATAAATATAATAAAATAATAATAATAAAAATAATGTTCAAACAAGCATAGAGAAAGATGGTGTCACAGCAGCACGAAACTGATTTTAAAATGCAAATACCGATTTGACCAGTGACTGCTTGCCACCAGCAGGAGAAACACAGGTGTAGTCCTACCAACAAAAGGGCCTCTGTCTTCCAGTACTTTCATTCAGTGAATGATCCCTGACACTTTCCGAGCCGCTCCTCCAACTTATCCTGGACATAAATGGAAGGCTCAGAAGTCCAATTTTAAATACAGGCAAGAATTTCACCACCTTGTCTCTGTACCTTGGTGAGCATGGTGACAACTTTAGGCTATTTCATTTGGGGCAGAGTGACCACAGTAAAACATAAAAAGGGAACACAGATACAGGACATATGCAGTGATGCACAGGCAGACTTATAGCAGTTCTTCCTTTCCAGCACACAGCGCTTTCCTACTTATGGATTGGTTGCCCAAGTTCTTGCATAAGCAAGCACGCAGGGATGTTCTAGGCTGATCCTGCATGGAGCCGGAGGTTAGATGGTCTGTATGGCCCCTTCCAGCTCTGTGATTCTATGAATCTAAGTAGGTGTACAATAAAAAGTTGGCATAGCACAAGTGGCTACTCCAGTATTTTTCTTGCATTCTTCCGGCACAGGAGTCCCAGCACAAGTGGAACTTTTACACTGGATCCAACCCAGTTCCTAGGCCAACATATCTATTTATGATCATAAAATTAGAAGTGGGATATATGCAAGGCTACCAGATTTGGGATTTTTAGATTTTTGTGCTGATTTTGTCTAGGTTGGCACTTTTGGAGACCTGTTTCTCTGTTTCCAAGTTGGGTGAGAAGCCAAGAAACTGACCTAACCTCTGCACACACCCCCATCTGAATAGCACTCTCCTTGAACGCTTTCCATTCCAGTGCCCTTTTAATGCACATCAGAGTAGGTGCAACGTGCTGAGCTTTTGGATTCCAGAAGGCTCTTCGGAGCCTGTTGCAGACCTGATGGTCGTGATGCTGCAGGAGCAAAGCCCTTCTGTTCTTTTGGCTACTCATTATTAAGACTTTTATTTCCAGGCAGAGGAGAAACTAACTAGAGGAAACAACTCTGCAGCTGTTTACCCACCCAGGGGGCGGGATTTAATATAACCTTAGCAGAATGGGACTCCCCTCCCCCCAAATGTTCTATAAAAACATACCAGTGAAGATTAGGTGTCACTACTTGCATAGCAGCCCAGTTTAAACAAGGCACTTGTCATAGGTAGTATCATAAAGCTAAGGTCTTCTTCCCATCAGGCATAAAGTTTAGACCTGGTTGGACACTAATTTCTTGCCAAAGAAGAGTGTTAAGTTTCTGTTTATCACTGGCTACATCATGTTGGGAGAGAATAGTTGTGCAAATCTTTTTTGAGTGAGTGTGTGCATATGTGGTCATCCATCCCTTCTGCAGAGAGTCAAAGTGTTGTACAGGGTTTTCTCAGGCAGTGACCGGACCGAAACTTCCTTAGCTTCAGCAAGGTTTCTTCGTCATTTGGTTGGTCTTTTTAATAAGAAAGGGAATGGGGCTGCTTCAAATGTTAACTGTCAGTATGAGCTGGACTTAAATTTTGTACAAAAGTCCTTTAAGCTGTGTCTGGGTCAGTGCGTACAGAAACAAATTCTATCCTCGTTTGGAATTTAAAAGCTTGAAGATTTCCTCTATTCAGCCCCCTCCTTAAATGTGTCATAACAGTTCATTTTTGTTGCTTTAAAGGGATTATAGGAAACATAAGCGAAATATTAGAGGATTACATTTTAAACTGTTTTTCTTTTTAATATTGTTGTTATTAAGACCGATTTCACACAAGAGCTGTGCCGTGGTCGTGCCTCCCTTTGCCCCGCTTCTATTGGTCAATTTCCCACTTGAAGCCGTGTGGCCGCATTTTGACCTGCAGCTTCACCCGATTTCCCCCGTGGTTTCGTGATCCTCAAAAAACAGCATCACGAAACCGCGGGGAAAATCGGGTGAAGCCACAGGTCAAAATGTGGCCACACAGCTTCGAGTGGGAAATTGACCAATAGAAGATGGGCAGAGGGAGGCGCAACCGCGGCGCAGCTCTTGTGTGAAATCAGTCTTAAGTGTCTGATGTCATTTTAACCCATAGTGATTAGGCTTCAGAAACTAGTCTGGCAAAGTTTGACAGTTATTGCACAAATCAACATAGCCATATTTCAGACCAAGGGATATATATACCAGATTAGAAATGTGGTGTTTTCAGGACTGTAATTTTCCTTGTTCCTCCCCAGTAATTGATTTAATATGTTTTTCATTCCAGAGAGCGTTCACGTTAATAATCGAAGCCTGGGATTTGGATAATGAGACTAAAGCTGGTGAGTATATCTTTAAAGAATTTGAACATTGTGAAATTGAAAATATGGGGGGGAGGGATGCCGCTATGAATTAAGTTTGCCCCCCCCCATTGAATATATCCAGATACCCCAGTTTAATTCAAACGGCATGTTCTCCCGTTCTCAGACAACAGCTGCTGTTGTCGTTAGGCTTGCCATTTTGCCCCACCCCTGAGAAATTGAGGATCAGGAGAAAAAATGCTCTGGGAATTTCTTCATGTCTCCGTGATCTGTACCCCAGGAGATTCCTAGATTGTCATGCAGAAGTGCCATCTTGCCTTCCCCGGGTACCACCCTCAAAATCTTCTAGTATGTGCCAAGCCATTGCTGGCAACCTTAGTTGATGACAGTACCGAGTCAACAACTTTGTATATTGTTCTGACAAATCAGCTTATGTGTAGTTAATTAGAGACACGGCTAAAAGTAGTGGTTGCTTTGAAGATTAAGTGCTGTTTAATACTGGCTACTTTGTTTCCTATATCTCTGCATCTGTATCATCAGTGTAGAGCTCAGGTATGCATTGTGAATAAGAAAACCCCGCACATTGAAAATATTTAAATCACATTATTTACATATTTAGAACACTTTTAACCTACTTCTTAGGGCACTAGAGTTGACATGGGTTATAATAAACTTTCTCTTGCATGGAGTGGGAAGCGTTTGGCTTTTCTTAGCTGCGCAAGTGTCCATCCTTATTTGTCAAGGCAAGTTATGTTGTATAAAAAAGTCTATGCACATTTCCTGTTTTCAGAAATTCATAACAGCACTAAGGCTGATTTACAAAAAGACATTGCACTTTTGATAGTCGTTCACTTGCGTCCTTTGATGCCCACAGATCATCTGTCCTAATGCAGCTTCCTTATTCTGCTCATGGTAGAGTTGAACTTAGAATTAATTTTGAACAACGTAGCTTGTGTTAAATAAGCCAATCTTGACTCATCATATAGTTTGCACTCATGTAGAATGAACAGCTGAACCAAAAGAATGTGGATTTGCTTGGATTTTTTTGTACGTGGTTGACATTAAACTGAAACCCATTTTACTTTTTAAACACTTTGTTGCTGGTTGTGGTAAGAATTTTTTTGGTATCTGGAAATAGTCAAAGGAACTTGTACCTCGTCCAGTAGCCCGGCTTTTACACTAAACTCTCAACATGTCTAACAAGCATTGCACACAAAATGAAATTCTTTCAGCAGGTTTTTCTTCATCCCGGTGCTAGCTTGTGTGTTTTGATGTTTCTCGGTCAGGGCTATTTTTGGGCAGGAACGCACAGGAACGGAGTTCCGTCTGGCTCCTGAGTTGGCCACGCCCAGCAGGAACTCATTCGCATAATAGGCCACACCCGAAAGCAGAAACTCATTAGGATTGGCTACATTAGGGGTGTGTGGCCTAACATGCAAAGGAGTTCCTGCTACAAAAAAAGCCCTGGGTTTTGACAACAAACAAGGTAAACAGAATAAGAAGGGAAAGGTGGGTGTCGCTGGATGACCACACTTCTGGTAACATGGGGGTGTGGCCTAATGTGCTAATGAGTGGTGCTGTCAGGGTGTGGCCTAATATGCTAATTAGTTTTGTTGTTGGGTGTGGCCTATTATGCTAATGAGTTCCTGCTGGGTTTTTTCTACAAAAAGAGCCCTGTATAATCTCAGTTATTATCCAATTCTATAGAATACATAAAGTGAAAAAGCTAGCTAATGCAGCATTCAGCCGCATTTTTAGGCCATAGTACATTAAACTTATTAGCAAGATAATACAAAAGAAGTTGGATGCCCATCTGGATGGGATCGTGCGTCATCTGCATGTGGATCCCATTAAAAGCAACATAGTGCAGGGAGAAGCACCTGCACTGTGGTTCCCAGTCAAGCAGCTGATACATGTGTAGACTTGCTTGTGCCCTCAGATTACCTTGACTCTGACAGCACAAATGATTAATTTGCTTCCCTGTTCGGGGACCCCCTTTGGGCACTTGTGGGTAGTGGCTTGTTAATGTTAAGCATCAGTTTAAGCAAACCCACTATGCTAAATTGGACCATTGTTTAACTCTGATTGGCAGGAGCTCTTAGGTCTCTGAGAGAAGTCTTTCACTTCACCTACCTCTTGATCTTTTCATATCAGGACTGCTTTGGGAGAGGAACTTAATCTTTCTGTCCGTCCATCGTTTTGCTATTCAAAAAAGGCCCTACATGGTAGTAGTGTCGCTTTTAAAGTCTAAAGGAAATCCCTGGTATTTCCAACCGTTTCATTTACCCCTAAACATAAGCATTTTTGGATTTCTGCAGGTCCAGCTCCCTGAAAAGTTTTATACTCGTATTGCTTGCTTGAAGCTGTCTTCCATTCAGTTGCCAAGGTATAGGAGGCCCTCCCTGTTTAGACTAGGGACCAAACTAGATGAAGTGCTGGAGATCCATGATTTGGTCTCCAGAGTCTTTTCTAGTTTGCCCCTAGGGTGGTTGAATTACCATACATCATCCAGTCTGCAAAGAAAGAACTCTACTCCCCTTGCTTCTTCAATGGCAGTTTGGAAGAAAGGTGTTGGCTCTCAAACCATAGTGGCAAGCATCTGTAGGTTGAACTATGCATGATATGGGACTTTCTGTGGTCAGAGCCGCCAGCTTTTTAAATGTGTAATCCAGGCACTAGGGATCTAAATCTGAAGAACTGGTGCAAGGAGAAAGGTTAGGTACCCCCTCTACTCTGCCTAAATGAATCCCCCCCCCAATACACACAATTTCCTGTTAGTGCCACTAATAGGTGTACAGTGGAGTGGATCCTATCTGTAGCCTACTCTACTGAGCAAAGGGTTTTTTAAATTTTTCATATATATGTGTGCGCGCACCTGGAAGTCATGGCGACCTCTGGTGACTGACCCCTACTTGGGGGCCTGAAGGTTATTCAAAGAGGTGGCTGAGTAAAGCCTCCTCCCACCTCTGGTATTCCAAGGAGGTCTCCCATCCAAGTGCTTGCCAAAGTCGACCCTCCTTGGCTTTTGAGATCTGACAAGATCAGACTTGCCTGGGCTATCCAGGTCAGGGCTCTGAGCAAAGTTTATGAATGTGTGTATTTATTAAAGTATTTACACCTTCCTGTTTGGTGCAGGTCTGAAACCTCCCTCAAACTTATTTATTTATTTATTTCACTTTTACCTTGCCCCTCCCCACCAGGCAGGCTCAGGGCGGCTTCCAAAAACTGTCAAGCAGTATACATACACAATAAAATATAAATACAAGGCGTCAGTTAAAACTGATAAAACGGTATGCGGATACTGACAAAATAGAAAACCATGTATGTAATCTTATTACATGGGCCAACAACTAATGAGGATAAATTAATAACCAAATGTACAATGTGTGTTTATAAATAAGTTGAAGAAGAGAGAAGAAGAGGAGATTGGATTTACACCCCACCCTTCACTCGGAGTCACAGAGTGGCTTAAGGAATCTTCCTTCACCTTAGGTGGCTCTTCCTCTAATGGAACAGCTGCTTAATATGGAGGAAGGCTTCCTGTGGATGGCTGGATCCCCGCCAGTGTCTACACTTGTATTTTTCCTTGTGAGGGTTACAGTGGCTGCATGGTAGTCATGGTGTCTATACAGAAATGATATGTGGGGAAGTTAGGGTTGCCAGGCCAGCTCCAGGTTCTGGAATACCTGGAGATTTGGGGGGGGGGATAGTGGGGCATAAGGCCATAGAGTCCACCCTCCAAAGCAGCCATTTTCTCTGGGGGAGCCGATATCCATTGTCTGGAGATCATCTACGATTCCAGGAGGTCCCCAGGCTCGACCAGGAGGTTAGCAGGACAAAGTGAGAACACGATATACAGATGCTGACAAAATAGAAAACCATGTATGTAATCTTATTACATGGGCCGACAACTAATGAGGATAAATTAATAACCAAATGTACAATGTGTGTTTATAAATAAGTTGAAGAAGATAGAAGAAGAGGAGATTGGACTTACACCCCACCCTTCACTCGGAGTCTCAGAGTGGCTTACCAATTCCTTTCCCTTCCCCTCCCCACAACAGACAGCCTGTGAGGTAGGCGGGGCTGAGAGAGCTCTTGAGAGAACCGTCCTTGAGAGAACAGCTCTGACAGAACTATGGCTTGCCCAAGGTCATCCAGCAGCTGCAAGTGAAGGAGTGGAGAATCAAACCCGGTTCTCCCAGTTTAGAGTCCATGCAGTTTCACGGCTCCACTTATCAGCAATATTTTCAAAAAGACACTTGACATTTTCAGTGAGTTATCTACTACGACTCCAAGATCTCTCCCTTGGTCAGTCTCTGCCAGTTCAGACCCCATCAACGTGTATTTATAGTTAGGATTTTTGGCTCCAATGTGCATCACTTTGCACTTGGCCACATTGAACCCCATTTGCCACGTTGACGCCCACTCACCCATCCTCGACAGATCCCTTTGGAGTGCCTCACAATCCTCCCTGGTTGTCACCACCCTGAACAACTTCGTGTCATCTGCAAATTTAGCCACTTCACTGCTTACTCCCAACTCCAAATCATTAATAAACAAGTTAAAAAGCATCGGGCTGAGTACTGATCCCTGTGGTACCCCACTGCTTACCACCCTCCACTGAGAAAATTACCCACTAAAAAAAATAGCCAGTTTTTGATCCATAAAAGGACTTGTCCTTTTATCCCATGATTTTTGAGCTTACTTAGGAGACTTTGATGAGGAACTTTATTAAAAGCTTTCTGGAAGTCCAGGTAAACATCTATTGGGTCCCCCTTGTCCACATGTTTTTTCACTCCCTCAAAGAACACTAACAGGTTAGTGAGACAAGATCTTCCCTTAAAGAACCCATGCTGAGTCTTCCTCAGTAGTTTTTGTTCATCTATGTGCCTATTAATTCTTTCCTTAATAATAGTTTCCACCAACTTACCTGGTATCAAAGTCAGACTGCCTGGCCTGTAATTTCCCTGATCTCCTCTGGAACCCTTTTTAAAGATGGGAGTGACATTAGCTACCTTCCAGTCCTCAGGAATGGAGGCAGATTTTAATGAAAGATTACATATTTTTGTCAGGAGATCCACAAGTTCACATCTGAGTTCTTTCAGAACTCTCGGATGTATGCCATCCGGGCCTGGTGATTTTTCAGTTTTTAAGTTGTCTATCAGTCATAGGACCTCCTCTCTCGTCACCTCAATCTGACTCAGGTCTCTCAACACCGCTCCCGAAATCAGTGGTTCTGGATTGGGCAAGCACTTCTCACTTGAGGGCTATATCTGAAAGAACTGTGGCTGATCGCTGTGGAGTGCTGCTGGGTTGAGAGGAGCTGTTCCACCTTTTAAATAAACTTTGTGGGAACATGGCAAGTTTAAGCTAGCTTCCTATCAAGTTAGGACTGCGTTTTGTAACTAAAGCAATCTTATTTACAAACTAAAGACTCCTATTTGGAAGTTTGAAGTGGTGTGTGACTGCTACTGAGAATGTTATTGATTTGGATTCAGGAATCGTCTCTTCTTTCGTCCATTGCACAGTCTTGGGATTTACTAATGAATAACGATTTTACAAAACGCTGAGGAACATTTTCTATGGACTGCTTTTGAAAATGTTGCTGGTGGTTGAGCTGGTTTCTATGGATTGTTTTTGAAAATACCGCTGATAAGTGGAGCCATGAAATATCTTTCTCTGCTTATTTATAAACACACATTGTACATTTGGTTATTAATTTATCTTAGTTGTTGGCACATGCAATAAGATTGCACACACGGTTTTCTGTTTTCCCACCAGGAGGTTGGCAACCATAGGGGGAAATGTTAGATAACCTACCCTGCACCGACCAGATTCTAAGTCCTGGTGCCTGGTTTAAACTAAAACACAGAAGTAGAGAGAGCCAATCCTGAGAATTCTATATTACGCTCCTTGCTTAACTCTCTCTGTGTTTATAAGCTGTTCTTTGACAATCCTTTCAGGGCTCTTTTTCTGGAAAGAGAGGTGCCGGAACGCTCAAGGGGGAAATGAAGTTTTCAGTCTGTATACTTGGAAACTCACGAACTTTTAAACATTTTTAAAAGAATTTTGTTGAAGAGGTTCTGGAACTCCATTCCGGTGCATTCCCCCAGAAAAAAAACCCTGCTTCTGAGCAAAGAGGCATCGCTAGGTTACAAAAACGACTTGGAGTACCTTTGAGAACGGATGGGGCTATTACTTCCCACTGTTTCCCTATAGCATTTGGAGTCCGCATTCCATTGGGCTGTGCCTGATGCTGTTTGGGGGTGTGTCTTTTTTTGGAAATTCTAGTATTTGCCCTTATACTTACATTTGGAATGCAGTTTGTTTATTTCTTAATGTCTTAAGAAGACCAGTGTTCAAAGATGGAGTTTCTGGTTCTTTCGAAACCTGTAGTTGAAGGTTTGTGTACAGAATTCCCTCTGTGCTAATATAAAAGTATAGAGTTGTGCACATATAGGTGACGTATCAGCCTCTGTCGTGCTTATGCAAGACCGTGTGCTGGTTGGCAAGGATGCTGTCTTTCTGCCCCACATACAAAAGGCTAATTCTAGCTTCCCTTCTCTGCTAGCACAGGTGCTGGGTGGGCTGAAGGGCAAAATGCCAGTGCAACAAGAGAAGGTCAGTCTGAATTAACCCCTTCTGTACTGCTGTAGGCAGGAATCCTGCAGCTTGTTACTCAGACATGCTTGTCTGTCTCCAGAGAGACTTAGCGGAGATCTCGTCTCTCTGTGTGTGACCCTCTACAGTCTCTTTTCTCAACTGCATACTTGAACGCTGGCCCTTTGTAATGAACAACATACCTCTCCATGAGTAATGGGAGAGAACCAGTCCCCCCTCCCTTACCCCAACAATCTAAAATAGTTTGAGATGAAATTTGAGTTCAGCCACTCTAGCAGAGCCTCGCTGTCCATTCTTAAGTGGGTGTACTTCTGAAAGGCTGGTTCCATTAGCGGGCCAACTTATTCATGACTTTTGTATCTTCCATAATGGTGAGTAAACCCCAGAGGGCCTCAAATGTAAAACACTGTTGTTATGGTAACCAAAGTTGAAATCTAATAGGACATTGCTGCTGCTTTGGGGTTCATGTTCAGTGTTGGACTGAACCACAGTAGAACTTTACAAAGCAGAAGACAACTCTTGCACGTACCAGTCAGCAAACGTCTCAACCTGGATGGCCCAGGCTAGGCCATTCTCGTCAGATCTCGGAAGGCAACCAGGGTCAGCCCTGGTTAGTACCAGATGGGAGACTACTAAGGAAGTATGGGGTTGCTACACACAGGCAGGCCATGGCAAGCCACCGCTGTTCGCCTCTTGCCCTGAAAACCCTGTGGGATCGCCATAAGTCAGCAATGACTTGACAACACTTTCTACCACCGGTCAAATAAACTCCATCGCATCCTTTTCATCTCGCTTAATAGCCCCTGTAGCAGCAAACTGTCAACATGATAAAATTCCTACAATAACCCAATGGCGAGCTAAAATATGGGATATGGTTGTCTCCGACAAAATTGCAATGCATCTTATATCGCAAGACAACCCTAATATTGAAAACAGCTTTATGGAAAAATGGTTCGTTTTCTTTGAATATATTGCAAACTGTCAACCACAGACTTTCAATCTACCGCAGAAATACAAGGACTTTGCTTTTTATTAGCACAACGTTGATTGTATATAAGTTTTTAATGGTTTAAATTTAACTTAAATTGTTTTTGTAAAGGTTGGAAATAGTTTATTTTTATGTTTTATATTTATATATAAAAATTAATTAAAAAGTCATTTGCAACATGATTGATATTGGTTTGTCACTATTTTACACTCTGGTTGACAACGGTATCACCATTTGAAATTATCATTTGCCAGTGCAGCAATGTGTCTTGTGCTGGCTCTCTTGTCCCTAATGGGGTGGATCCTACCACTCCACTGAGCAAAGTTTGCTTATTTTTATTGATACATTAAAATAGTTGTACCCTGCCTTTCCTTTTGACTCAAGCATGAAGCCTTTCTCTGATCTAAGGAGCTTTCCCCTCCCAACTTAAGTGGCTCTTCTGTTGGAGGAAGACTCCTTAGTTAGAGGGATTCTACTTGGAGGATGGTTGGATCCCACCCTACTGTCTTGTCTTTGTGTGTGAGACAGATGGCATGCATTACTCTATGGTCTTCTTATTTTCTTTCTTTAAGATGAAGGTGAATTCATTGATCGAGTGTCATACGCCGGCATGATCAACCCAGAGGATCGATGGCAGACGCAGAAGCTCAATGGCCACGTTGCTCATTTTGAAGTCCAAATCAGAGTGAAATGTGATGAAAACTACTATGGCCCGCAGTGCAATAAATTCTGTGGCCCTCGCGATGACTTCGTGGGCCACTACACATGTGACCAAAATGGAAACAAAGCTTGTATGGAAGGCTGGATGGGTAAAGACTGCAAACAAGGTACCACAGTTCTCAGTTTCAGACCTTGGAATACTGTGCTCGAATCTGGAATGGGAGGTGCTTTGTTCGTCATGGTCATATTTAAGAGCTGATTACCCTGCACGATGCATCCGATGCCTGCTGGGTCTGGGTCTACAATAGGACTTGCAGTCAGGTGTACATCAGTGGAAACCCACCTTGAGAATTTCTCATTTGTTCAGTGCTGTGAGGGAGCGCTACCGAGGGGGGGGGGGAGACCTTCTGGTTTCCCTTCCATCCCACCTTCACCAACAGAAAGGGTTAGGGTTTTCTTTTCTCTGGCTTCATATGTCCTTGCTAGGGCATGTGTGAAGCCTGAGAAAAGGAGCAAAAAGCACCCCCTCCGCCCTTTCCGCTGGCAAAAGTGGAGTGAGAGAAGAAACAGAAGCTCCTTCTTCCCCACTTGTAGTGCTGAGCAGATGAGTGCTTTCAGGCAAGTTCCCCTCAATTTACAGCTGATTTGTGAGTCTGGCCATTGCAGCCATGATCCCTCACATGTCAGGTCAAGTGTATTGTGTCGTTTGGCCCTGAGCCTGCAAGCCTTTGCAAGCTAATGACCTACTACTGATGTATGGCTCCCCCAAAGGGGAGGTTTTGACTTTTTCATATTTCTGTATGGAACAAAGTTTGAGTCTACTGGCACCCTTAAGACCAACAAAGTTTAATTCTGGGTATAAGTTTTCACATGCATGCACTCTTTCTCAGATTCTTCAGAATTAAACTTTGTTGGTCTTAAAAGTGCCACGGGACTCAGACTTCGTTCTGTTGCTTCCGACCATCAGGGCTACCCACCCAAATCTATATTTCTGTATGGTTTCTTATACTGAAGTGGCCTTCATTGTGTAGGAAAGGAGACTCAAGGCTGTTTCCATGATACCATTTTTAAAAAACCTTTGGTGTTGACAGATCCTGCTTTCATTGAGCTCAGAACTCCATTTGCCCCAGCTCTCCAGTTACGACCATGCAATTTTTCACACACACTTGAAGGATGAGCTGAGAGTATGCTGTTTATCCAGGGGCATCCTTCCTTTCAAGTTGCTTCAACTTGATTAACTTAATCATCAAGTGAATGGGTTGTGTTGCTTTAGAGACTTAATCTTGGTCATCACGAATATGTTCAAGGAACAGTATTTAAAAGTGTTTGGTATAAATTTTGGAGAACTGAATACTGTGAGCCTTGCGAATCGCTGAGCAACATCTGTTGGTTATCCCTGGCCCAAAGGACGTCCGTCTAGCCTCAACCAGGGCCAAGGCCTTCTTGGTCCTGGCCTCTACCTAGTGGAACAAGCTCCCACTTGAGATCAGGCCCCTGTGCCACCTATTACAGTTCCTCAGGACCTGCAAAACGGAGCTGTTCCGCCATGCCTTTGGTTGAGGTGATGGAGGTCATTTGGAATACTGTGTGCAGTTCTGGTCACCACACCTTAAAAAGGATATTATAGCTTTGGAAAAAGTGCAGAAAAGGGCAACTCGAATGATAAAGGGGTTGGAACACTTTCCCTATGAGGAAAGGTTAAAGCGCTTGGGGCTCTCTAGCTTGGAGAAACGACGACTGAGGGGTGACATGATTGAGGTTTATAAGATTATGCATGGGAAAGAGCAGGTAGAGAAAGAGGTACTTTTCTCCCTTTCTCACAATATAAGAACTCGTGGGCACTCAATGAAATTGCTGAGCGGTTGGGTTAGAACGGATAAAAGGAAGTACTTCTTCACCCAAACACATGGAATTCACTGCCACAGGAGGTGGCAGCGGCTACAAGCATGGACGGCTTCAAAAGGGAATTAGATAAGCATATGGAGCAGAGGTCCATCAGTAGCTATTAGCCACAAGGTATAGATAGGGGCTCTGGGGCAAGTGATGCTCTGTCTTCTTGGTGCTTGGGGGGGGGGCAACAGTGGGAGGGCTTCTAATGTCCTGGCGCCACTGATGGACCTCCTGATGGCACCTGGTATTTTTGGCCACTGTGTGACAGAGTGTTGGACTGGATGGGCCTTTGGCCTGATCCAACATTGGCGTCTCTTATGTTCTTATGACATCCAGTCACATGGCCTCCCCTGCAATGTGGTCCTTGGGAAAACTGCTATGATTGCCATCTATCCATCTAATGGAGCCAACAGATAAATTGTCGCCATTTTAAGCTAATTTTAATCATTTTTAATTTGCTGCTGAATTTTGTTGATTATATTCGAAATTAAATTTTCATGGTTACCCGCCCTGAGCCCGCAATGCGGGAATGGGCAGGATATAAATATGATAAATAAATATCTTGGATTAGAAAGTGCTCCTAGCAATGTATTTGAAATTAACATAAGGGCAGCTGTGGACCTGTTGTTATTGTAGAGCATCAGGAAACATGAGCGTCTTGTGTTTCTTCTTCCTCTGCACCTCTGTGTTGTCTGAAATACAATTCTTACGACTTCCCCTGCCTGGTGAAAATCTCTGTCTAGTTTTCGTACTGCAGATTGGTATAATCTGAATGTGTTGAGAATGGAGTCAAAATTGCTTGATCAGTATGTCATTGGAAAGACATTGCTAAACATGAAAGTGAACAATGGGGGAAATGACTTATTTGCAAGGCTGATTCTTTCCTGAGTGCTGGCACTAACCGATTAACTTTTTTTCTCTTCACAGCTGTTTGTAAACAAGGATGTAATTTAATCCGTGGGGGCTGCTCTGTACCTGGGGAGTGCAAGTAAGTATATATATGTAGATTTGGATATTTTCCCCCAAAATACTTGCTTTTGTATAGTAGGGATCCATTTCATGTTCCTGTGGAAAAGAACTAAAGATCAAGCACACCTATTTCCTTCCCTTAAAAAGTTTTGTGTCGGAGTATTTGTTTGAGGGGTCTCAGTCTCCTATCTTGCTTGTTTCCAAAAGTTTCTGTTGTTTTTTAGAACAGGCTTGTAGTGTTCACAACTTTGATATCTAAGACATGGCGTAAACTGTTAGAGGGATAGCACCTTGCTCATGTACGCTTTTGTCTAGCAGCACCAAAGGCGAGTAAAACTAATGGAGAAATGGTGAGATTGATTGCTCCCATTGCCCCCTGTAAAGGAATAGGCTTGTAGTGTTCAGAACTCTGATATCTAAGACATGGTAAACAGAGGGATAACACCTTGCTCATGTACGCATTTGTCTAGCAGCACCAAAGGCCTCTTGAGTAAAACTGATGGAGAAATCGTAAGATTGATTGCTCCCATTGCCCCCTGTAAAGCTGTTTTAGGCTGGGTCAAGCCATTGGTCCATAGCCTGGAACTGTCGACTAATTATCAATGGCTGCTTTTAGCTGGATTGTCCACAGACTGAACCTTCCGCTCACAAAAGCCTGTTCTGCCATAGAGTTATGACTCCTCCCCTTCTTAGTCAGCATTCTGGCCGTGTCTTGTCAGCAGCTGGAATTTTCGAATGTATTCTATATTGCAGGATATCTTAACCTTCCTTGTCCTTGTAAAATGAGACACTTAATCACTTGCATTAAAGCGGTAGTCTGGTTTTTATGAGTGAACGTTGGTCTAAAATATCGAGTGTCCCATGTAATGCTATACAAATCCAATGCATTTCCTGACAGGACACAAACCTCCATGATCTCCTAAAGCAGAGGTGTCTCTTTTCAGACAAACAGTAGGCACACTGTGAACATACGAAGCTGTCTTATACTGATTCAGACTCTTGGTCCATCAAAGCCGGTAATGTCTGCTCAGGCTGGCAGTGGCTCTCCAGGTGTAATGCTATACAAATCCAGTGCATTTCCTGACAGGACACAAACCCCCATGATCTAAAGCAGAGGTGGCTCTTTTCAGACAAACAGTAGGCGCACTGTGAACGTACGAAGCTGCCTTATACTGATTCAGACTCTTGGTCCATCAAAGCCAGTAATGTCTGCTCAGACTGGCAGTGGCTCTCCAGGGTCTCAGGCAGAGGCCTTTCCCATCGCCTCCTGCCAGATCTTTTAACTGGAGATACCGGAGATTGAACCTGGGACCTTCCGCATGCGTAGGATATGCTCTACTACTGAGCCACGGCCCCTGCCCTAAATTGGAGGAACTTCTATCTATCATTAAAAACATTCTTAGACTATACTGGGACTTCATAAACGTTGATTTGAGAGCAGACACATCCAATGAAATTAGTGTGCTGAGGGCTAAAAAAGTGTGCACTAGTGCATGCTAGCGCAGCTTAGAGGGAACATATAGAAATGCTGTGGCAGGAGCCTTCTGTGTGGAAAGTTCCATCAAGTCAGCACCAACTTGTGGCGACCCCATAGGGCTTGCAAGGCATGAGGCAAACAGAGGTGGTTTGCCATTGCCTGCCTCTGCATACCAACCTTGGACTTCCTTGATGGTCTCCCATCCAAGTATTAATCAAAGCTGACCTTGCTTACATTGTTCTAAACCTTGACTTAACTTTTGCAGCCGTATCTCTCAATACCTAGGAATTAGTGGTTGTGAATGGCTGAAGTCCCTTGTACTTGCTGACCGCATTGCCCAGTGATGTAGAAGGCATGGGGCTGGCCAGGGAAGTGTCTTGAATGAGAGAAAACATACAAATCTGAATTTTGAATAGGGAAGATCACAAAATACAATTGCACCAGATTCTGTCATCCAATCAGACTCCCCACCCACCCCCCGGGCTCTTCCTTGGAGTGAATTGTGATCTGTGGGATTTCTAATGAGTGGCGTGAACGTCAAATTAAATTTTCCAACCACTCCCCCCCCCCAATGCCCACCTTTTCCACCAGCAGTGGATATTGTTGGGGGGAAATGCCCTTAACTGTGGGAGTGCATTTCTGCATCCACAACTATTGCTCTGTTTCACTGGAGACTTGTGCTTGAATGTGCAAACTTGCACACCAGTGTTCCCTCTAAGCTGTGCTAGCATGCACTGGTGCACACTTTTTTAGCCCTCAGCACACTTATTTCTGAGTCAGCCAGGCTCCACATGAAGGTCGGGGCACAGCCTGCCTGGCTTGACGTTATCACTCCCCACCTTAAAGCCACCTGGCTCCTCCTCCTCCTGCTGTCCTGCCTTCTCCCAATGCCCTTTACAGACGCTCCCTGCGTGGCTTCTTCGCTCGCTGGCTGGGGCGCTTGGCTGCGGCTGCAAGACCCAGGTAAGAGTGAGAGAGAGAGAGCCAGGCCTGTAGCCATGGGTGGCTGACTGACAAGGGCGATGGTGCACCCAAAATGTGCCCTGCCCCACCAATCAGCTTTTCTCCTGCTGTAGAAGGAGCCAGCCACTGGCCCTAGGAGTTGGAGAACCCATCTGTGTCCACCTGGGATGGACTGTCTGGGTAAGAAAAGCCCTGCACGTGACGGCAAAAAGTGCCCCGTGGCTTGCTGTGTGGTGGTCTCATCCGCCCCTCACCTCTCCCCTCATCCCGGTGCCTTCAGGCTCTTCCACATTCCCGCCTGTTTTGATTCTCTCCGTCTTCCCTAAATGGACACGATGCGCTTTCTTATTTTCTTTTCAACCCACGGAGTAACTGCCCTTTCTTGGCTTTCTTACTTTCTTCTCCTGTTTTCTCTCTCTCTCTCTTAAAAAATTCTGTCTTCATCTGCGTTTGTCTTATTTCCTTTTGGCACTCCTTGTGCCTTTTAAAAAAGCTGCCCTTTTTTTCTTTAACTGCCTTCCTCCAACATCATCGCTTCTACCATGCAGTGTGTGTTTTTACGCCAGGTGCTGTCCCCCCCCCCCCCCCGCGGCCCCCT
>NW_015167645.1:28948-55713 GCF_001447785.1 Gekko japonicus
CAGGCAGACTTTCTTTCCCCCTTTCCCACCCTCCTTTCCCTCCCTCCCCGTGCAATGTTCCTGTCCAACCCAGGGCTGCATTTTCAAATGTATGCTCACCAGGGGTCATTTCGTAGAAAAAGAGGTGCAGGAGCTCATATGCCACACCCCCTGACATCACCAGAAGTGTGTCAGAAGGCAACACCCACCGCTCAGGCTCCACTGGACTGTTTTGGATTGCTATTGGGGGGGGGGCGTGCAGATCTGTCCTCGCAGAGGAGGGAGAGCTTGAACCTGAATAAAATTTGGTCTTAAAGGTGCCACTGGACTGTTTTGGACCGGAGGGCTGGGGGGAGATCTGCAACGTACCTGGCTGCTTCTTGCTCTGACTGAGGGCTGCTGGGAGCAGGAGGTGGGGCTTGTTGCATGTGCCCGCCCCCTGGGCTCTTTACTGCCGGAGCTGCGTTCCTGTGCGCTCCTGCAGGAAATGACCCCTGATGCTCACTTAAGTGGGGGGAGTAATCTGTGAAGTGGCCTATGAACTTATTTCTTGCTCTTCCCTACGTCCCCTATTCCCTATGGTCTACTTTGCCCCATTCTTATAGATATGTCGTCCTATCTCCCTTCCTTTTTCCCATTGTGTTTCCCCGCTCCTTCTCTCTCCTTGTACCTGGCAGGGTGGGTGTCTAAGGGTAGGGGAAGAGGGGCAAACTTCCTCAGCCCTTCCCATCCAGAGAAGGAATGAATTTCTCAGCATTTTCCTGGGGCTTTCTTGGTGCTTCTGCAGAGCTTCTCCAAAACTTCCTCGGCTCCCCAAGACTTCCTCAGAGTTTGTAAGCAGCAGGCTTTGCCGGTTGCACTCGAGCCACAGCAACGCATGCACCTTCATCAAACCCAGGAAGTTTTGGAAAGCCAAGCCATGCAGCGGTGAAGATTTGCTTCATCCAGCAATGAAAAGCCAGGGAGACCAGGACAAGAAGGCGAGGCGAGAAACTCTAATCCTGACACAGGAGGAGGTCAAAGGGGCCACGAGACACGGGCAGATTTTTTTGTTTTCTTTTGTTTTGCCTGATCCCGACTTCCCAAGACAGCCTGTCTGGAGTCCATAGGTAGGGGAGCTTGTTTGTTTCGTTGGATCCCTTTCATTAACAAATGGGTGAGTTAGGCATGGGGGTGGGCAGGTTGATTGACTGCAGGTGGTTGATGCTTCTTTAATGAAGTGGGTTTGGGGTGTGTGTGAAATTTGCTTGCCTGAGAGGGAATTGGTTGCTGTAGGCTGGGAGACAAAGATTGGAGCTGAGACAAATCCCACTCCCCCCTGACCCACAAGCTTTCCCCCCTGCTGTGTTTAAACTTTTCTTTGCAAATTTTAACAAACTGTCTCTATGCCTTTGCTGTTCCTGAATGGTGGGATGCCACGGTATTTATCCCCAGATGGAGACTGGCAATCCTAGCGGAGATGGGGGATGGTCACAAGCGTAAATGGCTTTCCAGGATTCCTGGAGGGGAGGCTCCATCAGTGGCTACTAGACACGTTGACTTGGGAGCCTCCACATTCAGAGGCAGTCAGCCTGTGGATCCCAGTGCTGGGAGGCAACATAAGGAGAAGGGCTTGGCCCCTGTGCCCTGTTTGTTTGGCTCTTTGTATGAAACAGGATGCTGGATTTGATGGATCTCTGGTGAAATCTAAGAGTGCTTTCCTGAAACCCCAGTGATTTCATTTTTATTGGACATTTTTAAAGGTATCGAGCGTGTCCAGAATGCCA
The DNA here is from genome assembly GCF_001447785.1 of Gekko japonicus. NCBI lineage: Eukaryota > Metazoa > Chordata > Lepidosauria > Squamata > Gekkonidae > Gekko > Gekko japonicus. The sequence continues at coordinate 30,694 of NW_015167645.1, forward strand.
GCTTAGTTTCCTTATAGTTTGAAATGAATGGGGAACTGATACTGATAGCTGTTGCATTTTCTCCCAGCTGTACTTACATGAAGTTTTAAATTATGAGATACGTAGTTTTCTGATCCATGTATGTGAAAAGTTGTTCTGTTACAAGTAGACACTACCTTATCTGTGGGATCTTTTCTGTAACATTAAATATCTGAAATGTCCTGCTTATGAAATCCCCAAATGTTTCTGCTTTTTTTATTTTAAAAAATTGTGAATTCCGTTCCCTCTTTTAAGGGATTTTTCTGAGGGTTTTCTGCTGTTGTGTCTGTGGAGGAGATGTTAACTAGTGAAAAAGAGGTTTAACTTTGCAAGAGGAAGGCATACAAAATAAACTGGCATGGCTACCCACAGCACATCCATGAGATACCAAGAGGGGTGCTTAATTATTTGAAACTGTGGCTGAAGGACAGCTATTATAAATCCATTGTTTAGTGCACTCTGGCCCCCATGGAATCATATCACTGGAGTCTTTTTGTAGTTAACGTGTAAATCTTTTATTAAAACAATAGAAACAACAAGACTTTGCCTTATGGAAGGATATACAAAAAGTAAGCAACCTTCATCCCTGGAGACATTTTGTCTCAAGGTTCTTATTATATACTTGAAATTCATAGGATTGGTTTTACTTTCTAGCCACCTTCTTGCAAAGACATGTTGTGAAATGTAATGATGGAGTGTGTTGAAGGAAGGAACTTTGTAGTTCTATTTAAAAGAAGAAGAAGCCGCTCTTAGGCTTCTTGACCGGAAGGGAAAGGCTTCCTTAACCTTCTTTCTTCTCAGACCAGTTGTCTGCTCATGCTACTTTGAATACAGGAAAGGCGGAGGAGGCAGCAGCAGCTGGCTTGCTGGAGACCAGGGGCTTGTCTGGGTCTTTCATCTCATGCAAAGAAGGACTTTGTTATATACATGCTCCCTCTGTCATCTGAGAGTCAGGACCATTCATATTTATATTTCATGTTTGTAAGTTTTGTATGTTTGTGAATGGAAATTTAAAGAAAATATATTTAAAAATGTAGGCCCGCTCACAACTTTAAGGCTAGTAGGTCTTTTGGCTCATGAGGTAGAATTTCTGCTCACAAGATGACACGGCTTAGAGGGAACATTGCTTATGCCATGGAATCATAAAAGTATGGGAAACTACTCCCAATTTTGGGGAAAGAAGAAAAAAGCATCCGTATTTTCCCATTTGTACCGTTTCCTCTGTTTCTTTTTTTAAATAAAAAACATAATTGAATTCGGCTCTCCAAAGATTGTGGGATGCCAACTGAAGTTTGAATATGTAGGTTGAATATTAGTCCTGTGAATGTGCAGCTCTGCAGCTGAGCAGTTAAAATTCCTAGATCTAGAACTGTACTCCCATCCAAAGCAGTACACCCAAGAACGCTCGCCCATTGTATTGAAATTGAAAAGCTGCATAAGTGTGCAAATGGGGGAACTAGAGAAGGGGGGAAACAAGGAAAGATAGAGAGCCAGGGAAGAACAGTACTACAGCAAGTCATTAAAATGTGGAATTTGCTGCCAGAGGGTATTGTGATGGCTACAGGTTTAGACAGTTTTCATGGAGGGTAGGTCTATCAGTGGCTACTAGCCATGGTGACTACAAGGCTATTTTTGGGCAGGAACGCACAGGAACGGAGTTCCGGCTGGCTCCCAAGTTGGCCACGCCCAGCAGGAACTCATTAGCATAATAGGCCACACCCAACAGCAGAAACTCATTCGGATTGGCTACAATTAGGGGTGTGTGGCCTAACATGCAATAAGTTCTGGGTTTTGACAACAAACAAGGTAAAGAGAATAAGAAGCAAAAGGTGGGTGTGGCTGGATGACCACACTTCTGGTAACATGGGGGTGTGGCCTAATATGTGAATGAGCTGTGTTGTCAGGGGTGTGGCCTAATATGCTAATGAGTTCCTGCTGTTGGGTATGGCCTATTATGCTAATGAGTTCCTGCTGGGCTTTTTCTACAAAAAAAGCACTGGGTGACTATAAAGTGAACCTCCACATTCAGAGGCAGTAAAACTCTGAATACGCTAGTACATACCAGGAGACAACATCAGGGGAAAGGCTTTGTCCTCTATGACCTGTTAACGGGCCCTCCAGAGGAACTGCTTGGCCAGTATCTGACACACAATGCTGAACTAGATGGACCACTGGTCTGATCCAGCAAGGTGGTTCTTATGTTCTTACTCCCTTCTCTTTTTCACTCTAAGTTATGCATTCTGTCTGAGTATGTTCAGAACAAATGCTCTGGAACAGAGAGGGATTGAATTAACTGAACGGATCTTTAGTAATACCACCCTTCACTGAATTAAATATCTGTTGAAGCTTCCGCTGCAAAAACTTCAGGGTTTGTGCAGGTGTTTTGCATTAATACAACAATGCTCCAAACATTCTATTTAAGTGGTTGTCAGGTGGGAGGTCTAGTATGACAGAGACCCTTTTATGTTAGTGTCTAAACGGATTACAGTGCCTGTGTACGTGCCAGCTCAAGCTGTTCAGGGCAGTGTGCGATCTCTGTGCATATTGCATGCGAGTTCACTTGAATGAACAGGACATCTCAGACTAGAGTTGTCGAGTTAAAAACGGGTTGCAGGCCTGACTTTCCGATTGCTTATAGCAGTCCCCTTAGTTTGGAGCTTTTAAACTGGGGGGCAGACCAATGTTTCTTCTATTTTTTCCTCCCCTACTGGATGCCTCCCTCGTTTTTTCTCTCCCTTCTCAAATTATTGAGGGTGGTATAGCCTCAATTTGCAGCAGTGCACACCAGCTGACGCTTCTGAGGTTAGTTGCAGCCCTTTAAAAATGTTTAAAATTTTTAAAAAACATTTTCAGAAGGAAATCGTGTGGGGCTGGCCCTTTAAGGAAGGGGGCAGAGCCCCCGGCAGCACCAATGTAGCTACAGGCTAGCTGGGGACAGGACTCTCCACCAATGTTCCCTCTAAGCTGTGGAGTCTTGTGAGCAAAAATTCTACTTTGTGAGCTACGGGCCTTAAAGTTGTGAGCGAGCGATTTGGGGGACTGCATAAATCAGTTTGCTCGGGAGCCGTCCTTCCTGAGCTAAGACAAAAATCTGTGAGCTGGAGGCTAAAAAACTGAGCTAGCTCACACTAACTCAGCTTAGAGGGAACACTGCTCTCCACTACCAGTGGGCAACAGGCAAGCCTTTTACCACTTGAAGATGGACAGTAGGGCCCTGATCTGCCTTGTGGGCCACTCAGCTCAATTGGATGGTGTCAATTGGACATAATTTGTTTGGATGGTGGCAAAAAGATTGATCGAATGTTGGGCAATGTGGTACTTTCTCTAGTTTCTGGTAACTCCGCTTTGAAGTGCAGTAGTTTTGTTGCTTTCCATTGCAGACAGCATTAAAGTACTTGTTACACAACTATCAAGGTCATATAATGGAATTCTTATTACAAAATGTTGAAAGCCAGTTTCTCTCATTTTGGGGAAATGAAATGCTTATCAAACCTAAACTTATTTTACTGTGTTAGCAACTTAAAAGTACTCATTTATAAGTTAGCACTGACTGGCTTAAGAAAATTAACAGTGCCGTCCTAAGCAGAGTTAAAACATATCTATAAGCTCACTGTAACAATACTTAAGGTGGCACCGTTGAAGGAGAGAGGGGGAAAAAATAGAAGTTGGAAATAAAGAACATTACTTTTGTAGAAAACAAAAAGTCTGCTTTGTGCCTGTTTCTGTTAATAGGACAGGGTTGTGTATTTGGATATCAAGTTGAATATAATAACGTGTTCTTCAATAGTATATTATCATCTTCAAGTAGACTTGCCAGCCCCCAGGTCTTCTGCCCACTGTGGACCAGCTGGCCAGCAGGGGAAACCCTGCCCCTAAACAGGGACATTGCTGTGCAACGTTCCCGATGAGATGATGTAGGGTTGCCAAGTCAATTTTTCTTACCGGCGGGGGAGCCTTGCCGGGCTCCGGGAGCCGTCCGTCGACATGTGCGCGCGCCGCCAGCACATCACCAGAAGTGACACGCGATGTCGATCACATTGAGGCCGTGGCCCCGATAGTCGGAGGGAAAACCATAGAGTTTTCCCTCCTGCGATCGGGGCCACGTCCCCAACGTGATCGATGTGGTTGCATCACCTTTGGGGGGTGGAGTTCCCCCCGGGGCCCGATTCTGCGGGGGGGGGATCGGGCCTCCAAAGCGGGGGGTTACCCACCACCCACCCCCACTTGGCAGCACTATGATGATGTCACCTGATAGTGACATCATTGCATCAGAAAAGCTCTGATATTTGGGCAAACAATGGTTTGAGGGCGAAAAAACTATGGTTTTGCCCAAATACCAGCGTGTCCCCGCCCCCCATATTTCCCCGCCAGAGTGACGAGGGGACTTGGTAACCCTATTTTCAAGTGACAGAATTCCTCACACTTAAGCAATACAAAACATAGCATATGTCTACACTTTGCAAAAGAATTATCGTTATCAAATGCTACAGATTCTTACATGAAAATCTTCATACCACACGTTTTGAGTGAGTAAAGCCTTCTTTGAAAGAACATTTCACATTCAATGAGAGAGAGTGTTTCACCGTAGTTATATTGCTCTCCAAAGGTTGTCAGTAAAACTGAAAAGTGCTTGGAAAGGAACAGAAAGGTGTGTATTCATCTTCTTCGTGGTCTCTGTGCTTCACACCAATGGGATTTTTTTGGACCATTTTTTCTTTTCTATGATGTAGTTTGCTCCTGTCATTAGGATACTTAATGCTTCCTACCCCACTAGCCTTTTCCTGTCTCAAATGTTTTGGCTAAAGTTTCCGTTGGAAGCTGTGCGTACATGAGTTTTCTTTTGTCAGGATAGCTGTTTTTAAATAAGATAAGATCCTTTAGAAATATGGGGCGCATAGTTATGGTTTCTGCTCTTGCAGGATGTGTTCACCACTATGTGTTCACCACTATGGAATGAAACGGTGGGACGTGTTTTTAGTTTCCCTTATTAAGCCTGTATCCCAATTTTTTGTTAGTCTTGCAGGCTGCAGTTTTATGAACTGTCAGTCAAAAGACGGGGAACGTTGACTTTTTGGATGAATGCATATATGCACACTTACTCAGTGTATGTATGGAAAATTGGATACCCTGTGTGTGAACCCATTGGGTGCCCCTCATTGTCAATTGCTATCTGTTTTCAGCTTTGAGGAGTGGAAAAGCTTCGTATTCTGGGAGAACAGGGGCTTCATATATCCCTCATGTCTAAAAGTCACATGGATGCAGCTCTCCCTGCACAGTACCACCTCAGAATTAGGGCTGCCAAGTCTCGTTGAATCGCGGCGGGGGATCGTCATTCTTTACAGGAGCTCTGCCGCGGGGGGACGGCAACAGGCGTTGCACCACCGTCGCCAGGATGTGACGCTACGCGTCGCTCTGGCAACGGGGCTGTTTGGAGTCCCGTTGCCAGAGCGATGCGTAGCGTCACATCCTGGCGACGGCGGTGCAACGCCTGTTGCCGTCCCCCATGGCAGAGCTCCTGTAAAGAATGACGATTCCCCCGCCGCGATTCAACGAGACTTGGCAGCCCTACTCAGAATACAGATGGTGATTCGTGCATGTAAAAAACCCAAAAACCCTATGTGTGTAGAAATCTTCCATGTTGGGGAAGAAGAATGTGGCTATAGTTTTTACGGTTACATATTAATGTTCCACAGTTCTTGATATAGTTGACCATTCAAACATGAGGTCCCATCTGCATTCTGAGGTGGTGCAATCCAGAAGGGACTGTTAACCTAATTCCTTTTCTGAACATGTAGACCTGTAAGAGATGATGGCTGCTGGTGGGTAGAGGGAGGCTTGCAATATATTGCCTGCTTGTTTGCTCTGGGACAAGTAACAATGGAATCTTGAAAGAGAGCGAGCATGTGTTCCTGCTGGCTTTTAGCCTGGCCTTATTCAGTGCCTTATTACATTAGAATTACCCCATTTTCCTAATGGGCAGAAATGGGGTTGCCAGCACTGTGTCAGCAAATGCTGGGGGATTTTAAGAATGGTGGCTGGGGGAGGGTGCAGTTTCAAGAGGATGAGATGTCATTTTCGGGTGACACTCTAGGGATCTCCCAGTTTCTCTATAGTCTTTACCACAGATATTTGAGCAAATTCCTAGAACTACATCTTACCATTTTCCCCCTTCCTATCAATTTCTTGAAGGTGGGGGATTAGGACTGATGGCAGGGTTCACCAGCTGTGGGTGAGCAAATTGCAAGCCTAGACAGAGGCTATGTCCCTTTAGCAGTTACTTGATGGGCAGAAGCTAGCAGTTAGTCTCTCCCCATTGCAGAGAGGAAATACTTGACCTGTTTTATGCGTTTTGTACCTGTTGAAGGCTTGGAAACTGCCTTTAAAAAGTAAGATGGTAGCCGGCACCAAAATGGTGCAGTGTTCTGTCTTGCAGTACCTGCCATTTTAATGTGGTTCAGCTAAAGTTAAGAAAAACAGGAATGGACACTGGTATGGTAGAAATCTGGAAACAATAAACTCATTGTACTCCTTGTACCCTACCAGACCCCTTATCTATGAACCTGTCCAGGGGTGGTTGCAGGAGTGAACTCAGAAGGGCAAAAAGCTAAGCTTGAATGACTTCATGGTTCACCATACTATCGTTTATAGGGGTCTTAATAAACATTTTGGCAGCATTTATTTTGCTGTGCATTAGAACCAACCCTGTTAATTTGATTTAATGATGAGATTTTCCTGTCTGCCTCATTTGCTTGGAATCCATCATGATGAACGTCTTAGCTGTGCTGTTGAACTCACATTTTCTTCCAAGTATCAAGCACGCTTCTTTGAGCATTTCCCCTCTTCACTATGTTTTAGGAATGCATGGTGATCTCTATCAGCCATTTCCAAAACGGAAGTGGAACTAAAGCTGTTCTGGCACCTACTAATCCTGAATGTGGTCTAACTTCCTGTTTTGCGGGAAATCGTAATTTACCCTTCCTTGTAAAATGTGAAAATGGATCCGTTTACTGCACATAACCTCTTGACTTGTAAACAGTGTGTTTCTTTGGGTGGGTGCCACCTTGCAGAAATGATTAACTGGCAGTAGAAAGAAATGTTAGCTTCTGTGTTAAACCTTGTTTTTGAACAGTTTTAGCTAGTATAGTAATCCTTCTTAATAGGAATGACAGTAGCCATTAGAGGTCATTGTGTGGACACTAGCAGATGTGTGTACACCTTTTTCAGAAAGACAGCATGACCTATTCTAGTAGCAAAATTTAAAATAGATATTGCATACTGCCGCTAACCTACTTATGTAATAGAAATGTTCCCATGTGTGTGGTGTAGCCAGGAGATCCTACAGTTGTCTGGCTGTCAGAAGTTCTAGCTCTTTAGTGTTATTCAGGGTGCACCATGAGGAGGCGAGCTAGAATTGTATCTGTCACAGGAATGTGAGAGTCATGCTTTCCAGGGAGATGTGATGGAGCTCTTTGAACTCTCCCCAGCTGCGACTGAGTAAATTGAAAATTTAGATATTCGTATTTAGGGAAATCAGTCTGCATACATGTTGTATCAACTTGGTTACATATTTTATATTATTATATACTTCCTGTGTGTAACTCTGCCATACAATACATAAATAAATAGAAATGTAACTTTGAATATTCAGCTTGATATTATTTTTGCTTTGTAAAAAGTGGTTTCGTCTGGTAGAATCACAGCTGTACCCAGAGTTTTAAAAATCTAATTTTTAAATCGGGTTTGTGGGCTTTTTTTTAACAAAAAAGCAAAACCACCAGCAACACACATATAAATGCCAAATGCGTTCTGAAATGGTCTTAACGCAGAATAGATTTTGATAGGGGCAGTGAACTCAGCATCCCCTCCCCTATAATGCATATAGGTTGTGGGCTATTGGCTGTGGCAATATACTGTGGCAATGCACCCTCTAAGCTGTGGAGTCTGGTGAGCAAAAATTCTACTTTGTGAGCTACTGGCATTAAAGTTGTGAGTGAGCGATTTTGGCTGCTGCATAAATCAGTTTGCTTTGGAGTCATCCTTCCGGAGCTAAAACAAAAATGTGTGAGCCGGAGGCTACAAAACTGTGAGCACTGGTTGTGGTAACATAAAACTATGGATAATAGTTAACCAAGCATATGATAAAGCCTACCATTTATATTACGTATGTGAGTGTTCAAAATGCTTTATGTACAGTCTTGGTAATCCTTGTATACCACCATCCACATTGTGGGACGGTGGAACTGAGAGAGGAAGGAAAAGGATTACCTAGTAGTAAGTTCATAGCTGAGGTGGCACTTAAATAAGGGACTTTCTGGCTTGCACTCTTAGGCACTGAACGAATGGATTCTCTCTTGATGCATGAGCACATTGGGGGGGGAGGAAGTATTAAGCTCCAACTCCAAGTAATTTGCAAAGCACAGAAAGGGAGAGCTGGTTAAAGCTATGGGAGCATGCCCAAGCTCTCATTTCTGCCTGATGACCGGCTTGTGCCACCTGCCCACTTCATCTGTGCGCATGTATATGGGAAGGGGAACTCTGATCTCCATTGGGTTCTTTCACATGTAGGTACTATATCTGGAGGGCATCATGCCCCAAGTTTTGTCCCTCTCAAGCATTCCTTCTTGTCTTTAGCTTGCCATGAACATTGTCACCATGAGGTTTCAGACCTGTAAGATGAACGGATATGATTCTGTAGCTTGGAGCGGTTATGTTTCATACCGTTCAGCAATCATTTGGATCCGGGGGGGGGGGAACATGGTGCCTGTGGGTGGCACAGTGCCCATCAGCACTTTTCTTGGCACCTGCCAAGTGTTTCTAAAAAGTGGAGAGAGCAGGCAGGATTCTGCCCAGCGAGGCTCCTGGTTGGCCACTGGAAACTTCATTGGCTGTACAAATTTTTTTTTTAAATTGGTTTGGCAGCAGCTGCCACCGAGCACAAGGATCTTCACTGTGTGACTGAAAGTAAGCCGCGGCAGCCATTTTGTGGGTGTCCCCACCTCCTGTGGCAGCCATTCTGTGGCTGCACCCACCACGCTGTGTCAAAATTCTAAAGGTGCCTGTGAGCTCAAAAAGGTGGGGGGGGCCAGTTAGTTGCTTACATATGTCTGACACACCACATAGGCATACGACAGGGGAAGGGTAGCACTGAACTCTTTGAAGGCACTTTTGAACCTGCCACCACTCAGAATCCTGATCCATAAGAACATAAGTGAAGAGAATGTTGGATCAGGCCAATGGCGCATCCAGTCCAACACTCTGTCACACAGTGGCCAAAAATACCAGGTGCCATCAGGAGGTCCAGTAGTGGGGCCAGGACACTAGAAGCCCTCCCACTGGTGCCTCCCCCAAGCAATACAGTGCCTCCCCAAGAATACAGGGCATCACTTGCCCCAGACCGAGAGTTCCTATCTATAACTTGTGGCTGTGATGGACCTCTGTGATGGACCTCTGCTTCGAATGTTTATCCGATTCCCTTTTGAAGCCGTCCATGCTTGTAGCCGCTTCCACCTCCTGTGGCAGTGAATTCCATGTGTTAATCACTCTTTGGGTGAAGAAGTACTTCCTTTTATCCAGGCAAATGGCCACTTGCCACAGACTTGGGTATGCCATTGTTTACTAGCACTCAGCGAATTTGTCGAAAAAAGGAAATCCAATGAACCCATGTAGAAACAGCACAGCAGGGAACTGCCTTAGTGCCAGGGAAGATGTGTATGAATGGTCCAATTGGGCAAGCTGTATCAGTGCTCTCACCCTCTCAGGCAGCAGAACACAATCTCTTTAAAAAAACTTATTTTGAACTTTTTGACGGAATACAGAATAAAGAAAAGGGATAAAGGAAAAGAATAAAGTAAAATTACCAAAACATAGTCTAAAGGGCATTTTTGACAAATATAAAGGACAATCCTTGATTCAAATACTTGAATTTTTAGGAAAATTATATAACCTTATAACTTTAAAAACCACTATAACAATCTACTCAACATTCTACCATTTTCTCATGATAGGATAAAAATATTAATATATTATCAGTCTTCAGTTATATGATAAACCATTAATAACCTCATACAAATTTGTGTATAATTTTAAAATAAGTTTGTTGTCATAAGAATCATACGAAAGAAAGCATCTTTAATATTTCATACTGAAACCGTCATATGGTGTAAACCATTCAACTGCACGACTACAGATATTGGTTGTAGTAATCATAGAAAACTCTCCAGTTGTCTTCAAAGTTGTCTTTCAGTCTCTGATTAATGAAGTTTGTCAGTTTTGCCATTAACAGCATATTCTTGCATTTTATCTATCCAATTCTCAAGAGCTGGACAATCTTTGATTTTCCATTTTGCTTCAATTACTACTCTTGCTGCAGTTAATATATATCTAAGCAATTCATCTATAGTTCCGTCTGTGTTCCGCAGAACACAATCTTGATTGGCTCAGGTGGCCATTTGGGGATCATTTGTGGGAACAACCATTTGACCACTTGCAGTTTGTTTAAAGCATTTTAGCCAGGGGTGGACTGGGAAGTTAGCTTGGCTTGATATAGGCCATTTTGAATGGCTCCCGTTGCACAAAAAGCTAGTGATGCAAGGCTGCAGAACTCGGTGCCAAAAATGGGCATTGGCTCATTCCTGACCTCCTGTAAACTAGGGGCAGTGTAGAGGGAGGTGATTGGTGGATATCCATCATTGGTGAACTGATGTCCATGAGAGTTGCCACTGAAGGGTCGAGCTAACTGGCCTACGGAGTACTGGTAATGTTGCTGCAGCTTGGCTCTGCTGCTTCTTGCCACCAGGGGCTCACTAGAGGAGCAGCCCATCGGGAAATTTCCCTGTAAGTCACACGGCCACGCCACCCCTCTGATTGTAGCAATGGCTATAAAGTTTATCGTGGCAATTTGATTCTGTCTGAGTTTCTCAGTACTGAAGGCAGGACTTTCTGAAGACATTAGTTCTTGATTTTGTATTCTTCTCCCCACTCCCCCACTCCCCGGTGAACATTTGTGCTTTGAACTTTGTTTCCAGCATTCACACATGCAGGACCATGTACAAATGTGATCTAATTGTCACAAACACCTAATAGTACAGGTTGTGCAGAAGAAGGGTGTGTTGATCTCTGCGTGGGTAGACCCCCACATGTGTGCTAAATCCACTGCCTCTGTACCATGGGGTTGTGGGGCTGGCTAGTACAAACCTGTTCACATCCTTCATACAGTGATGGAATGTTTGGATAGGGCTATTCAAACACCAGCAAATAAAATCTATAAGCCTGTGAATTCTTATCGAGAAGCAAGCCCTGCTGAGTTGGAGCTGGTGACTTCAGTCTTCTCATTCTGCAGTCTCTCCGGGAAGTAGCACTTCTGGAGATGCTGAACTTTTTTACTGCCTGTTTTCAGACACATGAAAACCTTTCTGCGTCCCTCTTTCTACTGCCCTTTCTAGTTAGAAGGAAATTCTGTAGTATCAGCAACTGTCCTAGGTGAATAGTCAAACCACAGGTGAAGTTAATACAGCCAGAGCGCTTTTGTCTTCTGCAAGCACCTAGCAACCTCTGTTTACCCATACTCTAATTATCCAAATGAACCCTCTGTCCCTTGAAACACCTCGATAGTTGAGCTTGCACTGCACTATCTTTACAGCCTGCATGGGATCGAGTGGAATTTCTAAGCTTTGGAGACGTCACATGCTTATTTGTTTACCTGGTTCCTGGACAGAGTCTGCAGGTAGCAGAATCCAAAAACAAAAGCCACATAATACGATACTTTTTTAAAAATGAAGGCCAGCCCAAGTAACGCACAGGTATTATGTGACGTTTGTGTTCCATTTCTGGAGAAATTTAGCCGTTGGGCTGTAAGCAAGTGCTGTGTGCATAGGTGGATAATTTTGCATGTAGGTAAAAAAAATGTAAATGGGTTCCGTTTTAAAAGCTCTGTAACCTGCTTTGTTCTGCCGAGTTAATAGCTTTGGTGTTGGCAGAGAAATTCTTGGTAATAATCCCTCCTTCTCAAATGGGAATCCCCCCCCCCCTCCAATGAACTGTGATTCTCCTACGACTCATCCCGGGTGGCTTTCAATGTTCCATTCATCTTCTGAATTTCATAGTCATAAAGACGTGGAGCCTAACTAGACGTTATGGTACCCCCATGTCCACCACAGGGAAGTTCTGGCAATAGTTTAAAGCAAGGATTTTTGTCGTCAAAAATGCCATTGGGGGGTGGGGGGGGAGCTGATCCTGAAAGCCATCCCTGATGAGGCCACAGCTGATTGAAGACCCAGGTGGGTCTCCTCAAGGAGACGTGAAAATGGCACATGGGGAGAGAGAGACAGAAGTCCTAGTCGCAGCAGAGGAGAAGAGGTGATGCTTGTTAGGCAATAAGGGAGCAGCCAGGGTGGGGATGGGAGTGGAGATCATTTGGGAAGCACCAATTCTGCCCTCTGCTGTTTCCAGAGTTCCCATCTCTTCCGCTGCGGGCCCCCCCCCAGGTATTTTCAAGCCTCTTCAGCCAGGTAAAGACTGCCTGGGTCTCTGCCTAGCCAAGGCTTCATCAGGTTGGCTTTCAGGATCAGACCCCCTGCAGCCTTTTTGAAATAAGAAAATCCCAGCCTTCAGATAGCTCCATGGCCCTATGATGGACGTGAGAATGCTGTAACATCGAGTTAGGCTCTTGGAAAGAACCTTAGAGATCATGTAGTCTAAATGCCCGTGGAGTGTAGGAATGCAAAACTGCCCTTTCCCAACAGGTGGCTGTTCACCCTCTGCTTAAAGACAGCCCTCCACCTCCTGAGGGAGTCTGTTCTAAAATAAATGACCCAGGCGCTTCCAAGTCACTTACTGCAGGATTGCCAGCAATTCTCATGAAATAAATGTCCAATCTTTAATTGAGACTCAGCAGGATGTTGTTTAAGGTAAAGGTTTCCCTTGCTCGAAAACCAGTCGAATCTGGCTCTAGGGATGCGGTGCTCATCTCCGTTTCCAAGCCAAAGAGCCAGCGCTGTCCAAAGACATTTCCGTGGTCATGTGGCCGGCATGACTAAACACCGAGGCGCACAGAACTCTGTTACCTTCCCACTGAAGTGGTACCTATTTATCTACTTGCAATTTCTTGCTTTCGAACTGCTAGGTTGGCAGGAGCTGGAACTAGAGACGGGAGCTCACTCCATCATGCAGCACACTTGGGTCTCGAACTGCTGAACTACCGACCTTCTGGTCTGCAGTTCAGCATCTTAACCACTTGAGCCACTGCAGCCCCTTATAGGATGTTGTTTAGCAGGTGATAAAATATCTCTGTGCCATGAAATGTTTCAACTGCCCATTTCCACGCACGGTGCCTTTATGAAAGAGGCAGGGCATTTCCAGGCCTGTCAGGAACCCTACAGCACCATGATGCACCAGTGAAGTTGGGGTTTTTTAATGCAAGTTAAAAAAATTTATATTCCGATTTCCAATGTATCTGTTTCTTGTATTCTCATGGTTACGGAAGTGAATGTTTTTGTCTCCATCAGGGTCGTTATTCCCTTGAGAAATAGCAGTTTCGTTGTGAATCTTTTGCAGAATGTGGCTAGCACATAGCGATGTGCAGATCTTGAAAAGGGGGAGCTCCGGCGTTCTTCCGCGCTGACCGATAAATAGATGTGATGCCCTGAGTATGTCTGCTATGTATAATTGGCCCTCCTATTGCTAACACTTAACATGCACTTACCCATAGGTGTAATTATGGCTGGCAAGGACAGTTCTGTGACGAGTGTGTCCCCTACCCAGGCTGTGCCCACGGGAGCTGCAGTGACCCCTGGGAGTGCAAATGCGAAACCAACTGGGGTGGGCTGCTGTGCAACAAAGGTACTGAACTCTCATTCATAGCATACCTGAAACCTCATTACTAACCCGTCACAGAGAAGCGGTTGTTTATGCAACTGTGTGTTTACTACTAACACAGCATCTGTTTTCTTGACTTCCTTGTGCCACATTCCTACTTAAAGGCAGCAGGCGAAATCTTTGAGTTTGAAAGATGACAATGCAAAAGCACTGGTTGCTATGCGATGGGTTAAAAAAAACAACCCCAAAGAGCCATAGCACAGTGGGAAGAAACAATTAACGTAGTTATATTGCCCCTACGCTGCACCCTATCTATACCTTGTGGCTAATAGCCACTGATGGACCTCTGCTCCATATGCTTATCTAATTCCCTTTTGAAGCCGTCCATGCTTGTAGCCGCCACCACTTCCTGTGGCAGTGAATTCCAAGTGTTAATCACTCTTTGGGTGAAGAAGGACTTCCTTTTATCCGTTCTAACCCGACCGCTCAGCAATTTCATGGAGTGCCCAGGAGTTCTTGTATTGTGAGAAAGGGAGAAAAGGAGAAAAGGACTTATCAAATGATTATCTTATCAAATGATTCCCCCCCCTCTTTCTATTCTAGATTTAAACTATTGTGGAAATCACCATCCATGTGTGAATGGTGGAACCTGCATGAATACAGAACCAGATGAATACAGCTGTGCTTGCCAAGATGGTTACTCTGGAAAGAACTGTGAAATTGGTACTAAGAGATTTTATTTATTTACTGTGTTTATACTACTGCCACCTCTTTCTGTTGGACTGCTCAGTTACTGTATGCCCTGCTTTTTAAAAATGGGAAGCTATGGTAGCTACACATTTGGGACATCCCTTAACAGTTTCAGAGATGCCCCCACCAGTGTTCCCTCTAAGCTGAGTTAGTGTGAGCTAGATCACAGTTTTTAAGCCTCCGGCTCACACATTTTTGTCTTAGCTCAGGAAGGATGGCTCCAGAGCAAACTAATTTATGCAGCAGCCAAATCGCTTGCTCACAGCTTTAATGCCAGTAGCTCACAAAGTAGAATTTTTGCTCACAAGACTTCACAGCTTAGAGGGAGCATTGGCCCCCACCATTCTCATATCTCACCACCTTTAGTGATACGGAGGGGGGGGGAGAAGAGGATTTTCTTTACCTTCAGTAAGTTTGCTTGTAGAGAAACCAGCCTCCCAGAATACCTTATAGAATTATAGAATTGAAAGGGACCTCCAGGGTCACCTAGCCCAACCCCTGCACAATGCAGGAAATTCACAAATACCTCCCCTCCATGCCCCCAGTGACCACTGTTCCACGCCCAGAAGATGACAGAAAACCTCCAGAATCTCCAGCCAAATTGGGCTGGAGAAAAATTGCTTCCTGGCCCCAAAGTGGCGATCAGCATTTGCCTGGGCATGTAAGAAAGGGCCACAAGAACTAAGCACTGAGGCAACCCTTCCTGCCCTCCCTTCTCATAATCTGCCTAAGTTCACACAATCAGCATCGCTGACAGATGGCCATCTAGCCATTATACAGGGAGTGATTCCTATACACAGTCTTAGTGGTTTGCAACTGGGGGAATTAATGCATTTTGCCAGTACTACCCTGGTGACTACCTCAAAGGCAGCTAAATTTTCGTATTTAGATTACTGTCTTCTTGGGACCCCATTGCAAAGCAACAAGACATCATGTCATTTTGTTCATTAAGCCTACCTTTCGTCAAGGAACTCGGGTCAGTAGACATCATGATCTTCCCCCACTCCTGTTTGATCATCAGTTGTAGGGGGGTAGGTTTGACTGAGAGATTGGCCTGAAGGTCGCCGGCTGAGCTTCGTGGCAGAGTCGGGTTGTGAATGAATTCATTTTTTAGATATTTATAACTTTGTGAGGGAGGGAGGCTTAGACATGATGGCTGCGGTCACACACACACTTTCAGTGCACGTTGAGTGTACTTTCCAACTGGATCTTGCCAGTTCACACAGTAAAATCCAGTTAGAAAGTGCACTGAAAGTATGTTGAAAGTGGATTATTTCGTGTGTGTGGCCGCAGCCAATGACTGGCCCAAGGTCACCCCACAGGCTAGCATGGCGCAGCATGGAGAGCATAAGAACATAAGAGATGCCAATGTTGGATCAGGCCAAAGGCCCATCCAGTCCAACACTCTGTATCACCCAGTGACCAGAAATACCAGTGCCATCAGGAGGTCCACCAGTGGGGCCAGGACATTAGAAGCCCTCCCACTGTTGACCCCCCCCCAAGCACCAAGAAGACAGAGCATCACTTGCCCCAGAGCCCCTATCTATACCTTGTGGCTGATAGCCACTGATGGACCTCTGCTCCATATGCTTATCTAATTCCCATTTGAAGCTGTCCATGCTTGTAGCCGCCACCACTTCCTGTGGCAGTGAATTCCAAGTGTTAATCACTCTTTGGGTGACTAAGTACTTCCTTTTATCCGTTCTAACCCGACCTAACAAAACATGGACTTCCCAGTCCTGATATGAAACTCTTAACACACTACATGAGCAGTGGCTTATGTACCTCCCAGAATCCTGGCAGTTGATTCCAACTCTGTGATTCCAACTCTGTGAGTCTAAGATCAGAGGGATGCATTGCTGAATCTGCAGGGTATTACCAAGTAGACTCGCCGTACATCAAGCCCCCTAAAGCGTCTCAGGAAGGAATGTGTACAGAATAATAGTGCTAAACCTAGACACAAGTGCTGTTGTCTCTGCTAAAAGAACACTGTATTTTCTCCATTAGCTGAGCATGCTTGCGTATCAAATCCTTGTGCTAATGGTGGAACCTGCCATGAGATTTCATCAGGATTCAAATGCCAGTGTCCAGCGGGATGGAGCGGACCAACATGTGCTATTGGTAGGTAACAGCTTATTCCTCAAGGTAGTGTGGGTTTTGTGTTGTCGATGCAATAAATTGTTCATGTATTGCACTAGATCGGTGTTCTCTATAGTATTGCCTTTATAAAAATGTATAGATCTTAGTTGAATGTTCGTGAAATGCGGCTGCATCACAGTTCTTGCTCTTGTCTGGTGTCAGGTTTCTCCCTGATCAGACAAACTTTCAGTTGTGTGAAATTCAGTTTGTTGACTGAATTTGCATACATTTACACCCCAAAACAGCACTTTTGAAGGAAGAACCATACTCTATTTTTAGATGATTGATAGATGCGTGCTTGTCAGGAACATTTCAGTTCCATACAGTTTTGCTTAGCCTTCATCATGACCTCTGTAGTGCCTTGTTTTTTATTACTTGCTACATGGGTTTTATGTGTATTTTAGTTTCAGCTGCAATTATTTTACAGTAACATTAACTGTTAGCCGTCCTGGTGGCCCTCATTAGGCAGAAAGGTAGCATACATATTTTGTTGTTGTTCAGTCGTACACTCGAGTCCGACTCTTCGCGACCCCATGGACCAGCTCCCACCAGGCCCCCCTGTCTTCCGCCATCCTCTGAAGTTTGCTCAATTTCATGTTCGTTGCATCTATGACACTGTCTAACCATCTCATCCTTTGCCGTCCCCGTCTTCTTTGACCTTCAATCTTTTTTGTATTTTGTAGATAATAGTAATTTGAGATTATATCTAAAGGTCGGTCTACGCATTACTTTTTTGGCAAGTTGGGTTGGAGTTCCGTGGACTCGACTTCCGTTCTCTGCAGCCACATAGCAGCTGTGTTTTAAAAACAAATACTCCTCATACAGCTCCAATTTTATGCAAATAACTTCTGGCTAGGGATGCTTTAGCTAGGGGAAATGGCAAGGAGCGGAAGGCAGTTCCACGCCTCATTTACAAGCTGGATCCGGCTCCTACTGTTTTTTAAAATGACATTCCCTGTAGCTGCTGTGAGGCTGTGGGGAAAGCGGGGAACTCCAACCCACCTTGCCAAAAGAAGTACTGTGTCATTTGATCCTAAGCGTAGTCACAAGCAGTATTCCCTCTAAGCTGAGTTAGTGTGAGCTAGCTCACAGGTTTTTAGCCTCTGGCTCACACATTTCTGTCTCAGCTCAGGAAGGATGGCTCCAGAGCAAACTAATTCATGCAGTAGCCAAATCGCTCGCTCACAACTTTAATGCCAGTAGCTCACAAAGTAGAATTTTTGCTCACAAGACTCCACAGCTTAGAGGGAGCATAGGTCACAAGTGCTAACTAGAAAATTATGGCAAAAAGCAGTGGTCTTGCCTTTTCCACGTAAGTCACATGTATGTGGTGAGAAAAGCTTTGCTACAAGATTGCTCTAGGCGGTAGAGTTTTAAGGGTGGCAGTATACCCACCTACGCTCTCTCTCCTGAGAGCCTTAACCTGTATTACTTGACAAGTGGTTTTGCTGTCAAAGTATTGTATTTTGCCTGTCAAGTCACAGCTGACATGGTTTTCAAGGCAAGAGCAATTTAGAGGTGGTTCGCCATTGCCTGCCTCTGCATAGTGACCCTGGTCTTCCTTGGTGGCCTCCCATCCAAATACTGACCAGGGCCGACCCTGCTTAAGCTTCTGAGGTCTGATGAGATCAGGCTAACCTGGGCTATCCAGGTCAGGGCCTCAGAGTATATTATGAAGACTTATTGCTAAGTCCTTTTCCTTTCACCTAGTTTTATCTAGTAAGTCTTGTGACTCCAGCCCTGCTCAAAAATGTTTCTTCCCCAGTGGGCTAGTTTAAAAAAAAAAACAACAACGACAGGTATGCAAAGTTCTTAATTTTGAACCAGGCAACATTGTGTTCCTTAATCAAGCCAGAGCTGCAGTCGTCCTTTTGGAATTTACCAGCTACGTAAATTAGGCACTAACTGGTTTAATAGGAGCAGCTGAACTTGTTTACTCCTAACAGGCGCATGTGAAATTGCATTATGCGCTTCTGCTCCTTGGTTAAACGGCTTATGCCGTGCTGCTGTGTTCTCCCAGGCTCTTGTCTCAGCTGGGATTTCTAAACGTTTTGTAACATCACGTAAGAGCTACTACTACAAAGGAAGGAAGGGAGTGTAGGTAATACTGAAGCTTGATTTGGAAGATGTCTTCACACTTGGCTGAGCGGTTACTGAATGAGGTCTGGAGTTGCCTGCATTTTGAAGGCTGCTTTCTACATTAAGGTAAAGGTTCCCTTGCTCGAAAGCCAGGGTTGCGGTGCTCATCTCCATTTCAAAGCCGAAGAGCCAGCGCTGTCCGAAGACGTTTCCGTGGTCATGTAGCCGGCATGACTAAACACCAAGGCGCACAGAACGCTGTTACCTTCCCACTGAAGTGGTACCTATTTATCTACTTGCAATGTCTTGCTTTTGAACTGCTAGGTTGGCAGGAGCTGGAACTAGAGACGGGAGCTCACTCCATCTTGCGGCACACTCGGGTCTCGAACTGCTGAACTACTGACCTTCCACAGCCTGCAGTTCAGTGTCTTAACCACTTGAGCCACCGCAGCTCCATGCTTTCTACATTACATGACTTTAAATGTCACAGGATTATTCCTGCAACTTCTCCTCCGTAAACCCATAGCCAGAATGTTTACTGCATAAGAACATAAGAGACGCCAATGTTGGATCAGGCCA
This sequence comes from Gekko japonicus, assembly GCF_001447785.1. Taxonomy (NCBI): domain Eukaryota; kingdom Metazoa; phylum Chordata; class Lepidosauria; order Squamata; family Gekkonidae; genus Gekko; species Gekko japonicus. The sequence continues at coordinate 50,071 of NW_015167645.1, forward strand.
AGGCCCATCCAGTCCAACACTCTGTGTCACACAGTGGCCAAAAATACCAGGTGCCATCAGGAGATCCATCAGTGGGGCCAGGACATTAGAAGCCCTCCCACTGTTGACCCCACCAAGCACCAAAAAGACAGAGCATCACTTGCCCCAGAGCCCCTATCTATACCTTGTGGCTAACAGCCACTGATGGACCTCTGCTCCATATGCTTATCTAATCCCTTTTGAAGCCGTCCATGCTTGTAGCTGCCACCACTTCCTGTGGCAGTGAATTCCATGTGTTAATCACTCTTTGGGTGAAGAAGTACTTCCTTTTATCCGTTCTAACCCGACCGCTCAGCAATTTCATTGAGTGCCCACGAGTTCTTGTATTGTTCTTGTATTGCAAGAGTCTACTTAGCATAGTTGCTCTACATAAGAGATTTTAAGTAGGCATGCATATAACCTCAAACACTCTCTTTTTGATGCGGGGATACTTTGGGACAGAAACCTAATGCCCTTATATCAGAATCTGGAATAATGGCTTTCAGAATGGTCCATATGGTTTGATGGCATCTTCCCTCTAGAAGTGTGTGGCTAGGTCCTCTCTGCCTTAAAAAAAGTCTGTATATGGTCTCAAGTCACCTCAGACCCTCTTTCCCTTCCCCAGATATTGACGAATGTGCATCTAACCCTTGCGCCAGAGGCGGAACTTGTGTTGATCGCATTAATGGGTTTGAATGTATATGTCCACAGCAGTGGATTGGGTCAACCTGTCAGCTTGGTAAGTCTGGACACTTGAAGGTGACTTGACAAGATTATTTGGGGGGTGGGTGGGGTTTAGATTTGCTTAAATGATTGAAACGTCAGTAAAATGAATGTAGGTGGTCAATTTCATGTCTTAATTGCTAAATTTCAACACTTGAATTCTCCCAAGAGTTGATTTAAACTAGTCGCAACACTACCTCCGAGTTCCAAGGCTCTGTCCTCTCTGCAGTGTGAAGCCTTCTCCCCTGCCCTGATGCGTACCTGAGCAGCGGATGATGATACCTCTGGCATGATAGTAACAGTAATGTGCTTAACTCTGGGGTGCCTGTTAACAAGGGCTGTTCTGTGCTGTTCAGTCACTACACCTTGTTGTGGTGTATGTTTTGGCTCGGGTCGCTCGGGTGTGCTCTGTTCTTGCATCTTGCTTGACCCATATATCTCTCCCCCCAGTGGTGTGTGCATGAAATATCTAGGTAGTCCCTGCAGATGAGTGGCCAAGGGCTACATTTTGCTAACCTTTGAAACTCCCTCCCCCCAAAATGGGGGACAGTGCATGATTAAGCACTCTCTCTAGACCAGAAAAGTGGCATGTTTGTTCCACGGATCTGTCAGAACATGAGCAATAAATGTGTATTACCCCTTGACAGGTGAAGCTACATATATACAGTTTTGGCTTGCAAGCAACAACCAAGAGGCAAATTTGTAACATGGATGAGTTATTTTATCTTACAGTGCACTGTGCTATAGCAAAGATGCACACACACACCCTCCATTGTGGTGTAGTGGTTAAGAGTGTCAGACTGGTATCTGGAAGACCCAGGTTGGAATCCCCACTCATGCCGCTGGAGCATGCTGGGTGAACTTGTGCTGGTCACTCTTTCTCAGCCTAACCTACCTCACAGGGTTGTTGTGAGGATAAAATGGAGGACAGGAGAACGACATAAGCCGCTTTGGGTCCCCACTGGGGTGAAAGGCGGGGTATAAATTAAATGAATAAATAGCCCTTCTCCAAAAACAGTGCATTTCCTACCATTTTTACGTGTATTCCTAAACCTTGTTGGATATATCGTAGATCTGTGTTAAACCCCCTTAAGGGCCACAGTGACCACTCACAGTTCTCTAAACTAATACTGAATTGTCCCTGCAGCAAAATAAGAGACTGCCAGCTTGTTCAAATAACCTGTGTGGGCTACGTCAAACCGGAACCTTTGATTCTTGAGTCTTGCTTATAAGGGGAGAGGATGCTGCATGCTGAAAATATCAGCAGCTTTGCATCAGAGTTGTCAGTGGGTCCCTCCTCTTGTGAGCAACTGCGTGGCTGATATTTGGAAAAGCTTTGCTTTGGTGCAAGGGCCAGCCTATTGCTGGGGTTTGTTCTTCACTCTCTGCTTTTCTTTTCTCTTCTTTCACAGATGCTAATGAGTGTGAAGGGAAACCCTGTCTTAATGCTCATTCTTGCAAAAATCTTATTGGTGGATATTACTGTGACTGCATTCCAGGATGGAAAGGACTAAATTGTCACATCAGTCAGTATTTAATCTTTAGTATCTGCCTTTGACCCTAAAAAGAGCTTTTTTTTTACTCATAGACTAAATCAGAGCGTTATTCTGTGATTCCTATCTCCTCTTTCAACCTCTGAACCATCACAATCTTCTCAAAGCACCATTTTATGCTGCCTCCTTTAGCAGTTATTTCCTTGCATCAAAAGCCTTAGCTTTCAGTTTGTGGAATGAACTAACTGGACATGACTAAAATCTGGCCTTGGAAGACATTGCTCAGATGTATCTACCACTTGGTCACTTTTCTCTTGCATTTCAGCTGAAATAGAAGTAGCGTTTTCGGTTCTCTCAAACTTGTATTGTGAACCCTTCTGGAAAACATCAGACTGATCACTGATATGTTGAACTTAAGACACTCCTTGCTTTCACTCTGTTCAGTATGGCTTCGGGGTTTTCTGCGATTTTTAATGCCTTACGTATTTGTTCCATAGATATTAATGATTGTCGTGGACAGTGTCAAAATGGAGGGACTTGTAAGGTAAGACCGACTATTTAATGTCCACTTTTTATTTCGAAAACTCTGAATGACAGCTGCAAAGTAAGAGGCTACTAGATGGCAAATGTAAGGGAAGGGTAGCAGACAGGCAATTATCTCCTATTCTGATTATTAAAATTACTTTAATATTAAAATATTTCTGAGCCACCTTTCCAGCCAACTCAGGGTCCCCAAGGTGAGGAACATTAGAACAAGCTTCAAAGTACATATAATATGTAAAGCAATTAAAACAGATGCAAGTGAGGGTCAGTGATGGAACACAGAACACAAAAGTCTTTACCCATTAGTGGAAGACACTGAGGGGGGGGGGGTTGAATCTCTCTCCCAGGAGGGAAATCTATACTTTGTGGGTTGCCTACCTATCTAGCCTCATATTACAGGCTTGAAGACCAGAGTATTCAAGTGCATTCATACGGGAACGTGGATCTAATCCAGATCAGTTCCGCCACCTACCAAAGTGGCTGCCAAAGAACAGCTTAATGGGCTGGATGCTTTCAAGTAACATATTTGACCTGCATTCTTCTGTGAGAGCACTCGTTGATAGGTAATGTTTTGGGAGAAAACTTTCAAAACAATACCTGAGGTCCATTTTTGAGCCTTTCTAGGCGTCAGACTGGAAGAATTCTGAGCCACCCCAAAAAAACCTGAAAATATGTTTTAGAATCACCTGATTCAGCAGCAGTTTCTTCTGTTAACATTTGCCTAAGGATTTGATTGGGGGGGGGGGATGTGAAATTGGTGAGCTACTCTATATCTTTTCTGCAATATCAGCAGTTATACCAAAAGATTGGGAGGCATCTATAGAAACAACTGCCTTTCTTTAAAAAGCCTCCAGTAGATCTGAAGTTTGAGCTAAAAGGCTACAGTTAGCTAAACATAGATTATACTCGAAACAGTGGATTTAAGATTGCGTAAGAGAAAGTATCTGATACAGTGTGTGGGTAACACATTTGAATGTATGATCAGTTTCCCTTTTGCCATGCACTTGGTCTTTCAGAAGGCTCTTATGCCTCCTTATTGTAGGTTATTAAAAAAGCAAAGTCGTCATTGCATAGAGCTAGCTAGAGCAGCTTGTTAAAGGCAGAGAGTAGGCAGGAAGTCACTTTTCAGAGTGAGGAGAATAGGGCAGGAGAAGGCCCCAAGGAGGCAGGTGACATTCGTGGGTCTAGATGAAAAGCTGCATGAGACCGAGGCCTCAGGCTTTTACAGCTGATAGACTCTACAGAACAACACAAGTAAGCTCAAGTTTAATTCAGGCGAAGTTGTCAGTGACTCGGTCCAGATCATCAGATCTCAGAAACTAAGCAAGGTTAGTATTTGGATGGGAGACCACCAAGGAAGTCCAGGGTTACTACGCAGAGGCAGCCTCTGAACATCTCTTGCCTTGAAAAACCCTATGGGGGTCACCATAAATTGGCTGTGACTTGATTGCATTTTGCACCATCAAATTGTCAGTGGGCTTGCTTTAAAAAAAACCAAAGGAAAACAAATGGGTATTAGATTTTTTTGACATCGGGGGAAAATTTTCATGAGTCTCTTTGCAATAAGGACATATCTTTCAACTTTTCCTTTTCTTTTAGGATGAGGTGAATGGCTATCGTTGCTTATGCCACCGCGGCTTCACTGGAAAGAACTGTGAAATGGAAGCTGATGAATGCATGAGCAACCCGTGTCATAATGGAGGACGCTGTGAGGATCTGGTCAATGGATTCCATTGCGTGTGCCCGCAGGGCTTTTCGGGAGAATTCTGTGAGGTGAAGGCTGCTTTGGAATTGTTGTTTATAGCTGTGGTGACTGAGTTCTGGAAAGGAACTCATCCCCTGTTTACACTGGAGCAAGTCAAGGCTGCTGTCTTGTGGATTAATGGAGCAGTTAACTTAATACTCCATCTGAACAAGCAATTTGTTGGCCAGTGGAAGGGGCTATGGCTCAGTGGAAGAGCCTCTGCTTTGCAAGCAGAAGGTCCTGGGTTCAATCCCGGCATCTCCAGTTTACTAGGCAGTAGGTGATGAGAAAGACCTCTAACAGAGACTGTGGAGAGCCCCTGCTAGTCTGATAGGCAGCCCTACCCTTGATGAATTGATGGACTGATTCAGTATAAGGTAGCTTTGTATTTGTTCTTGTGTAAAGTCAGAGTTTTAGCTGAAAATTCCAGCTATATAGTACGGGAAACATGCACGTTATACCTTTTAAGGAGCCCTTGTTATGGCCTGTAGATTGCATTCCAACATAGCCAGAGAGAATCACCAGAAATATGCACATGTGCATGTTTTCTAGGGATGTGTGTGCACAAAACTATTCCCCCCATTATGATCCAGGAATAGGTAGTCTAGTTTTTATCATTCCCGGCTGGTTTTCTCCATTTCTGAGTTTCATTGCGGGGGAAGCAAGTTCCTCATTAGAGGTATTAACTTCCCTGTGACATCATCCTGCACTAGGTAGGAACAGACTGCAGTGATTGATGGCAGGAGGTCTGTTAACAAGAGCCAGTTCCAAGCTGCAAACTAGGGTCCAATCTGCATTGGTATTTCCCACCGTTGTGCCAATATCCCACATCAGTCTCACAAATTTCTGTCTGCATTTCACGCCGCATCCACTCTCCGATTGTTTCATCTCCACATCGGGCGTCTGCATCATTTTATTGCCATTTAGTGATGACTCTGAGGTCACTACGGCATCTCACCGCCTTATCTGAATGTGGCTTTAAGGTGGTACAACTGTTCCTCCGTACCATCAAGCCCCACTGTGACCAAAAAACAGACAACTGGAGCTGAATTCTCCCCCCCCCCCCCAATTTTTTCCCTGGAGATACGCAAATTGTCAAAAAGGAAGCAAGTTAGATAAACA
>NW_015167645.1:55777-66457 GCF_001447785.1 Gekko japonicus
CCCACCCCTGAACCATTTGTTATTTCCTGGGGCAGTCTCCAGAATGCCCTGCCTGGCCCCGGCTGGGTGTTTTGTGTTTTTTACCCAGCTCGTTCCATCTTTCCTGCCCCCCCCCCGCCTCCCCTTCTGCCAAGACACCCCCCTTTTACTTTCTGTGGAGGGGACAGAGGTGCCGTTTCCTCCCCGCAATGCAGCGCAGGGCCCTGTTGGCGCCCCTGGGAGGCCACTCTTCCCCCCTCCAGCCCTGTAGCTAGGGAATTCTTTGAGAGGGGGCCTCAGGGGGCCCAACAGCTAATTAAATGAAAGTACAGTGCAGGTGGTAAGTTGGAGCACTTTGGGGTCAGCCCAGGAGGGAGGGGCCCCAGAAAAAACACTAGGGGACTAGGCCCCGTGGGCCCCATGTTAGCTACAGGCCAGCCCCCCTCTCTCACGCACTCTCCCTAAACAGCTTGTGTCCTGATGCAGCAGAGGAGAGCTTTATACTGAGCCAAATGGGAAGCCGGTGCCACAGCAGCACGGAACAGCTTTACATAGCAAATGCAGATTGGGCCTAGAAGCCACCCTACCTCTGCCATCAGAGGAGTTAGTGCTCAAGGGCTCATTCGCAAGGGAAGGGCCAAACTACACGACTCAGTTTTGGTGAGTTGAGTCTGGGCCCTCCAGATCCAGTTGCCTTTTGCCACAGCCACGCAGCAGCTGCCAGGAGTGTCACTTAATAATGGGAAGGAGCCTGATTTGGCTTGAAAGAGGAGGGTGGGAGGGAGGAACAGCTCCTGCCTCCCCACCCTCACTCCGTTCTGTTTTCCCGAGTTGAAACTGCCCAGAAAGGGAGTCACTTACATAACTTTGAAGCTGCACATGGAGTATTCGGAACATGTGCCACTCCAAAGCTATGTAAATAACTCCCTGGCAGGGCCATTTTGGCTTGGGGAAACAGCATGGGATTGGCGGTAGGGAGGCAACACCCACTCCTCCCTCCAGTGTCACAATTCTCAGCAGGATTGGGGCCCCTGCAGATTTTTAAAGTGACAGTCCCCCTGCAGCTGTTCTGTGGCCAAGAGTCTGGTCCAGGTTCCTTGGATCCAACTTGCCAAATATTGCACAGTGTGGCTTGTCCCTAATTCTCACACTGTTCTGTATGGGAGGAGCAGGGGAGCTGAGTTTTTTTACTCAGTCTCTTGGTAAGGAACCGGGTGATATGCACATTCCCTAACATGACTCCTAGGCTGTTTTGAGGGCCTTTAGACTGCCCTTGATTCCATTCCTTTTTTGTTAGATTCATGGCCGGATTGCATTTTTTTTTTAATGAGGTTTGGGTTCACCGAACTAAGAATGTATCTAGGGCAGTGACGGCGAACCTTTTAGAGACCGAGTGCCGAAACTGCGACCCAAAACCCACTTATTTATCGCAAAGTGCCAACACGGCAATTTAACCTGAATACTGAGGTTTTACTTTAGAAAAAACAACTCATATATTAACTTAAGATGATCCAAACCAAGTAAGGAAAGCAATCCCAAATGCTTTCATTTACTTAAAATTATTAGGCAGAGAATTCGACACTTTAATGATGGTCTGAGCCTGGCTGGGGCGATGGCACGCGTGCCCACAGAGAGGGCTCTGAGTGCCACCTCTGGCCCCTGTGCCATAGGTTCGCCACCACTGATCTAAGGTGTTGTTGGGTTCTTTGCCGCATACATTGGAACATAAATTAGAAGATGCTACTTGCCCAAGGGTTGTTTTTGCGAACTGACTTCTGGCTCCTGTCACAGTTTAGGGTTTTTTTTTTTTGATGATCAGATGAATAACGTTGAAAGAATTTGGCAGCGTGCCCCTAAGATTTCAGGAAATGCACCTCTCCAAAAGCCCTTAATCCCACCGCTGAAGCTGAACAGTAAAAGGGAATCTTAAAGTAATGGTCGGGGACAAATGGAGGGCGCATGGTGGAAAACCTTTCTCGACTTTTTCTGCCCACGGTTATGCTCCCCCCCCCCTTAAAAATACCGATGGGCTGAGAGTCAACTTCAGCTGGGTTGGAAAACTAAGGTTTTTAAATTTGACAGAGCCATGGCAAAAGTGAGGGCAAGCTACCCTTTAGAAAGCTGTTCTTTTCCCTCAAGTCAGGAAACGTGGAAATGGCTGAGTGTCCCAGTATTGTTGTGTCTGTCTTGCTCACATACAGATGCTGCCTTAAAGTAAACCTAGTTGACACGAGACCACGATGTTAAGATTAGTCACTTCCTTAAAAGGATGTGTCTGCGTAAAGGTTTACATGGTAGAAGGCTTGTTTAAGTTTTGGCACTTTCATCCTCATCATAGTAACAAATCAGCTTTAAACTACCTGTTTAAGTGTGTGCATCTGTGTGACTGGAGGAGGCATATTGAGCCAAGACAAAGGAATGAAACCTCTGTACAGCCGTTGCAGACATGGTGACCTCCGGCAGCCCTACGCTGTTTGGATGGATGTGCATTTGGGAAAGATTAGTTAAAAGTGTCTTTATATATAAATACCACTTGAAACACTTTGTGGAAACAATCCTCTGTTAAATTCTCTGCTTCAAACATGCCTTGTAGACATTTTGTTATTTTCAGGACTGGTTTCTAGAATTATTACTTGATTAACAAATGTAATATTTTATCCTCTCTAAGCGGGAACAGTGAAACATTTTATACTCTCTAAGTGTGAACAATGAAACAATGACAATATAAAACTAAATACATGACAATAAGCCTAACGTGAGAACAAAAAAGTGAAATCAGAGTAACCTAGACTTGCTGATTACCCAGTGTCACCAGGCAGACGCCCAGCCCTGCACTTAGTCCTTTACTCTTGATAATTTAAGAAGCTGGGGAAAAGCATTGTTTGATGGTAATGCGCTAGGAATTTTTCTCAGTCTCTGTGCTTAAGAACTATAGAGATTGGGGGGGGGAGATTCCTAGAGCACTGCCAGGAAGTGATGTCACATCCTCCATGCCACTCTAGGAATTGTCCCAGTCTTTAAACGAAAGATTATAGAGACGGGGGGATTCCTAGAGTGTTGCCTGGAAGTGATGTTGCATTCCCTGGGTTCCACTCCAAAAATCTCCTGACATTTGCCAGCACAGGGCCGGCAACCCTAAAGTAACCAGGAACTGAAGCAAAGCAAATAGTCAAGAGGGATTTGCCAAAGGTATGACAAAGATGTCTGCTGGGCATGTGAGTGCTAACAACCAAGAAATTTGGTAGACCTCTAGTGAGGATGTTCTGAAGACCTGGCACCGTAACACAAAGGTGGTCACCACCGGCCTATTTTCAAGGTTCTGTTGCTCCCAGGGTATTACATTCCCTATGAGTCCTTTGTGTGCCTTAATGCCCAGTGACTTAATTTCCAATGCAGGCACGAAGTAGTTAGCATAATCTCGCCTTGTGTAGTGCCATCGTTCTTCCCACCCCTCACCTTTAGTCTCTTTTCACTGAAAAGTACAGAGACAAAAGGGGGCTGGTGGAGCCTCGTTGCTTTCACCTCTGCCTCGTCTGGTTGCTTAGAAGTTCTACTAAGCGCTCCAGCAGTAGTGCAGCTGTGTGCCTGAAGGCAGGCAGGCAATAATGTTTCTTGTTTGGAAGTGTCCAGAGAAGGGTTCAGAGCAACCTGTACCAATGCACAGAAAAAGATGCAAGCTACAAGACTGAAAGGAGGTGGTGGTGGTATCAATTGGTTTTTGGATCACCCGTCTCGTGCCATCCTATTTGCCAGAGTCGTTCCCTGAGGCAACAATATACCTAATCATGTAAAGAAACAGACACTAAAATCATTCTACACTGATAGAACATTAAAAGGAGCAACACAAAAAACAACCTTTAAAAGGAAAGTATTAAAACTATCATAGTAGAAATCGACAGAGTCCACAAAATTAACTCAGAGCATCCAGCAGCAGATAAAAACAAGCCAAGAATTAAAAGTTGTAAAAACAGCATTAAAAACATAAAGGTCATAGGATGAAATCACTTTCTCGAATAAAGCAGATTTCACTGATCTTCGGATGCAGGAAATCGCCGATATTTGAGGCTACCACTGAGAATGCCGTTTCATATCCTAACCAGTCTTGCCTCTAGGGCCGTAGCCAGGATTTTGTAATTTTGGGGGGCTTTAAATAGGCCGGTCACAAAATTAAAAATATAAAAATTTTAAAACTCACTTTTGCAGCATTCGCAGTCTGCTTGCCTACACTGGGCAGCAAGCTGCGCTTGGGGAAGGGGCAGTGGTGGGGAGTCCTCCAGGTGGCCCAGAGAGTTGGGGGGTCTGGGGGCTGCATGGAAGTCAGGGGGCCTTGGCAGGAAGTCAGGGGGCAGGCCCGGAAATGCCCTACTGTAGCTATGGGCCTGCTTGCCGTCCTTATTTGAAGGCACATGGAGCAGAGCGCCAGCTGGTAATAGCTCATGTATAAGTTAGGTAGGTTATTGGACAATGGGTTTAAAAGACAATGGGTTGGAATTTTTAAGGGGGGAAAATCGTGTGTGGCTTAAGGTAGAGGGATCAAATTAAGACAAATCTGAAAGTGGCCCCCAGATTTCATTTTATTTCCTTCATTTATACTCCAGCTTTCTCCCATTTGGGGACCCTAAGCAGATTAAATCATTCTCTTCCCCATTTTATCCTCGCCACAACCCTGTGAGGTAGGTTAGCCAGAGATTACCCAGCAAGCTCCCATGGCAGATCATGGATTCAAACATGGATCTCCCACATCCTGGTCAGATGCTCGAACCACTACAACAGGGGTGTCAGACATGTGGCCCGGGGGCCGGATCAGGCCCACAGTGGAACTGGCCATCTCCTGCTTCCAGTTCTGCTGCTGCATCATAGCTTGCTTCGCCAGGCTCTCTTAATCACTCAGCCATTTCATGTTTTAACCCGTGTCCTAGACTCAGAACTCTGAGCATGAGATTTCTGTGGTGAATGTCAATAAATCAAAAGTAGGTTTGCAGTTTACAGAGCTAATGTTTTAAGCATGTTTTTATTTTAAGAAGAAAAAAACTCTGTGTGTTTGTGTCCTTTATAAAGTTTATATCTCCGCTACCTGGCATTACATTTTGTGACCCACATGGCCCAGCCCAACAAGGTCTCATTTATGTCAGATCCGGCCCTCGTAACAAATGAGTTCGACACCCCCGCACTACACCATGCTGGATTTCTTAATTTGAGCAGCAAAACTCTTTATGTTCTCCTTGCAGTGCTGCATTCCTGTAAGCGCCTTACAGCTAATTTGTAAAAGCTGAAATGACTTTGACGAAGTATTTATCCTCAGGACTCTACACCTAACTCTTCAGCATACGTCGGGACATTTATCCTGTAATTTATTTTTTAAATCCGTTACAGATTGACATCGACCTCTGCAAGCCTAATCCTTGCCAAAATGGTGCTAAATGTTATGAACTGAGGGGAGATTATTATTGTGCCTGTCATGACGACTACGATGGAAAGAACTGCTCCCATCTCAAGGACCACTGCAAAAATAATTCTTGCAAAGGTATCTCTGTCTTGCAGAGACGGGGTTTTTTCCTAATAGTCAAGCGTTCTAAAAGCCAAACGAAAACTGTCGCTTTGCAAAAAGCGAGATTGCTCCGTGTTGTTTTTTTCCTTTACAAGAAGTGACATGCTCCACGCAAAAGGGAAAAGGTGGAATGTAATAACTTCCCGATGCAGAAAACATAAGGAAGTCACTGCCTCTCTCTTCACCTACCCCTAGGCCCTACTTACAAAACAAAACTTTCCCGAGTGTGTTTGACGCCTAATTATATCCGGATTTTCGTTAGTTTCAGACCTGCCTGCTAAACATTCCTTATGGAGTGTTGCACGTTGCCTACGAAATTACAAAAACATATTTAAAAAAAACGAAATGCAGTAAAGCTTTGTTTCAGAGGACAGCCGTGTAGATCTGCTGTAGAATAGTGAGGTTTGAGTCCAGCCTAGGGTTGCCAGCCTCCAGGTGTGGCCTGGAGGTCTCCCACTTTTACAACTGGTCCCCAGCTGACAGAGATCAGCTCCCCTGGAGAAAACGGCTGCTTTGAAGGGTGGGCTCTGTGGCATCGCACCATGCTGAGGCCCCTCCCCTCCCCAAACCCCGCCCTCTCCCGGATCCACCCCCCAAAGTCTACAGGTATTTTCCCACCAGACCTGGCAACCCTAGTTCAGTCACACCTTAGAGACCAACAAGAGTGTCAGTGCACGAGCTTTTGAGAGTCAGCGTTCCCTTCACGTGTATCTGATGATGGGAACTTTGACTCTCAGAAGTGAAAATCTTGTTGGTCTCTACGGTGCTACTGGATTCAAATCTAGCAGTGGAAGTGTTTTGTGGTCCGGTGCTGGGTTATTCAGAACACTCAGTTATTTGGGGTCCCACTGGTCGACCATGCCCCTGCGTCTCTGGGCACGCGTGCAACCCATTTTTGCCACTTCTAGCCATTACTAGGCTTCCGACATCTGGCGCTGCCAACTGACATCATCCTTAGGTGCTTCCTCTCCCCCTCTCTTTTAGCCTGCCCCCAAGCTCTCAGGAGCCAGCTTTGCCAGAGGGCTCTTGGGCAGCCGGCCCGCTCACTTGCCTGCTATGTAGGGTGGCTCAGTGGTTTGGGCAGTAGGGTCTCTCCGGGCTTGGAGGCTGTCACCATAGTGTTCCCAATGGGGTGGGGTTTGCTTCCTGCAGATTCCTCCGGATAGAGGCAGAGCAGTAAGCTTGAGCACCCAGCATATTTGATTAACCAGCAAACTCCCCACCCCTTCCCCGTGAGCGCCAGATAGCAGCCCCTTTACTGTACTTCATGCTAAGAGGTCTTTAGCCTGCCCCCGAGCTCTCAGGAACCAGCTTTGCCGGAGGGCTCTTGGGCAGCCGGCCCGCTCACCTGCCTGCTGTGTAGGGTGGCTCAGTGGTTTGGGCAGTAGGGTCTCTCTGGGCCTGGAGGCTGCAGATTCCTCTGGATAGAGGCAGAGCAGTAAGCTTGAGCACCCAGCATATTTGATTAACCAGAAAAACCCCCACCCCTTCCCCGTGAGCGCCAGATAGCAGCCCCTTTACTGTACTTCATTCTAAGAGGTGAAAACTGAAAAGTAGCCATGCAGAGAGTCGCTAAGGGAGCTTTTTGAATTTCCAGCTGCCTTTTCTTTTCTCAGTAATAGACAGCTGTACAATTGAGGTTTTCAACAACGCTACCCAGAAAGGCGTTCGCTTCATCTCGTCCAGTGTATGTGGACCTCATGGACGTTGCATCAGTCTACCGGGAGGGAACTTCACGTGCGCCTGCGATAGGGGCTTTATCGGAACATACTGTCATGAAAGTAAGTGGGAGAAAAACAACTCATTTAAACGTAAATTGACTCTAAAGCTAGGTGTTTGAGGAACTTTGCTTGGAAACGTATTAGGAGCGGGAGCTTAGATTCCTAAGGGGATCGAGGGCGATTTCACTTCTAAGTCATTAGTTCAGGTTTCACAGCTTGGTTGCGACTGATCATTTCTGTGAACCGTGGCAGTGCCGTAAGATAGTGGTCACAACCAGCTTCTGTGTCCTATAAATATTTAAATTATGACCATTCATTCATGAGCTATTTCGTTCCATTGGATAATGACCTAGCAGCTACCATTTGGGGGAACTTAAAAGGAACTGTGCCTTTTAAGCCCCCCAAAATGGTAACTGCCAGTTCATTATCCAACGGAAAAAACTTGTTGAAAATTGAAAATAAATATTTTTTTAAAGGAACTGTGCCTTGTTTCTACCCATTTAAAATATGTCTGGTTCCAATTTTGTTGTGAGATGTCAGTCATCTGCCTGATGCATGCCTAACAGTAGGAGTAGAAGATAGCAGTCAGACCTCCTGTCCAATTCTTCTGCCCCCCTCCCAAAAGAACTCCTGTGCAGTAATCCACACCTAGCAACCCATTACAGATTGACCCGTATCTTCCAATCTGAACAAATAGAACTAAGGAGTAAGCGATCTTTACCCCATGAAGTGTCAGCACAAAGAATAGCTTTGAAAAACAATTCCCGGATTTTCCAAATAAGTAATCCATTCCCATGCTGGTAACAATTTCCCTAAAGAATTACCAGAGCATGGTAGCCTACCCAATCCAATCTAACCCCACCCCCCTGGTGGAGAGAATATCCTACAAGAGAGGACACAGTTTGGTGTAGTGGTTAAGTGCGCGGACTCTAATCTGGGAGAACCGGGTTGGATTCCCCACTCCTCCACTTGCACCTGCTGATGTGACCTTGGGTCAGTCACAAGCTTTGGCACAGCTGTCCTTGAAAAAGAGCAGTTTGTGTCAGACCTCTCTCAGCCCCACCCACCTTACAGGGTGTCTGTTGTGGGGAGGGGAAGCAAAAGGAGTTTGTAAGCCGCTCTGAGACTCCAAGTGAAGGGGTGGGGTATAAATCCAGTCTCTTCTTCTTCTTCTTCATGGTGCTGTGGTTAGAGTGTTGGATTTGGATGTATGAGGCCGAGGTTCGAATCCCCACTCATGCCATGAAAGCTTGCTGGGTGACACTTAAGATCCAGATAGGGGTTTGCCAATCAAGTGATGCTCTGGTGATGATACCTGTTGGACACCAATTAGGGATTTCTTTCTGTGCAAATTGTTGTGATGTCATTTGGGGTGTAAGACCTATTGCCCTTCCTGGTTGGGGCAGAATACAGCTTGGTGTTACTGGGTGCCAAGGTCTCCAGTCCTGTATTTTCCTGATTATTGCAATAAACACTCCCTGGGCTCCAATCGTGTGTTCCTTATTTGGCCCCGGGAGCACACAGGGGGCACAGATTTGTGCATCACCTTGGGCCAGTCACATCCACTCGGCCTAACCAACCTCACAGGTTTTTGACGATAAAATGGAGGAGAGGAGAATAATGGAAACCACCTCAGGTCCTCACTGGGGAGAAAGTTGGAATGAAGAGAAGAAATAGAATATCAGCAGAGAGGATGTACAAGGGACTGAGCTAGACTGCAAGAATGCACCTGATTATTGAGCAGAAGTTTTCTTAATGTACCCAGTGAAATAGATAAGGCCTCATTGTACTAAAATAGTTCTAGTGACAATTATTTATTATTATCCATAGATATCAATGATTGCCTTGGGAAACCTTGCCAGAACGGTGGGACTTGCATAGACGAAGTGGACTCGTTTCGATGCTTCTGTCAGAATGGCTGGGAGGGAGAATTGTGTGATATCAGTGAGTATAACCGAACATTTCCGTAGCACAGGGTTCTGTAGGGTTAGTGTTTTAGTGGCAGTAGGGCTCGGTTGCAGCCCAGTTCCAGATGTGTTTTACCTGGAATGACTGTGGTGAGAGCTAACACCATTAGGACTGCAGAACTGATTCTCAAATTATGTTAACTGGTGTCAAAAGATGAAAGAAGACAAAGACAGATGCCAGTAGTACAGTGGAAAAATGAAAGCTCATTGATAGGAACGCTGAAGAAATCCTAGCTAGTAGTGTGTTTTCACTGCAACATTGGCATTTGTCTTTGCCTTTTTTTGTCTTACTGACTGGCTCAGCCCTCTTGTTTTGCTGTCAAACAAAAGACGCAGAGTGTGTGTTTGATCACAAAATACCTGTCAAAACAGGATTGTTGCTCTCTTCTCCAGATCGTTCTCCTAAGGAGAGCTTGAACTTGGGCCGTATGGGTAGGGCGGGATATAAATCCCAAGAAATAAATAAATAAATAAATTCTTAACACTGGTTGGCAGCCATTGAAATTGTATTTAATTCTGCAAATTCAACAATTTACAGTAGCACTATAAACAGTTT
Source organism: Gekko japonicus (assembly GCF_001447785.1). Taxonomy (NCBI): domain Eukaryota; kingdom Metazoa; phylum Chordata; class Lepidosauria; order Squamata; family Gekkonidae; genus Gekko; species Gekko japonicus. The sequence continues at coordinate 65,549 of NW_015167645.1, forward strand.
ACCTACTCAAGGTTCAAATAATAACTTACCATTTAAACTAAAATGCTGTAGAACAGCACTTGGACTAAACTGACAAGATTCCCTGTGGACCATGAACAAAAGGGAGCAGTTCTCCATGGTTGCATACAGGAATCATTTCTTGGAACTGGATCTTTCTTATCCTGGAGATGTCAGGGACTATGCCTGTGATCTTCTGTATGGAAAACATGTGTATGTTGTCAATGAATTTCAATGGGCTTTAAGCACAACCAGTGCTGTTTAGGAGCTGATAGAGACAATTCACTATCTCAGAATCATCCAAGAAGTCTGTGTTCAAGTTTGAATCCACATCAAAAGTGGCACACTCCACTCAGTTTGTGTGGTATTTATAATATGCTACCAGTGATACTTGATGGCATCAGGAGTCACATGTGGCTTTTTGACATGCTCCTTGTGGCTCTTCTAACCACGGTTCCCTGATGTGGCACCTGCCCCATGTTTCAAGGAAGTGGGATTGTGGTTGGCAGGTGGTTCCCAACTTGACTACAGCCACTGTCAGAGGAATGAGCAGGCTGCGAACCTCCCTAAGGTTCAGGCAGTGTGCCAGGGATGAAGGTAAATACTCTTTTGGCTGGTGGAAATTGTGAATGTGGGGTCACGGTGGCTCAAGTGGTTAAGATGCTCAGTTGCAGACCGGAAGGTCGGTAGTTCAGCAGTTCAAGACCCGAGTGCCGCGTGACGGATTGAGCCCCCGTCTCTGGCCCCAGCTCCTGCCAGCCTAGCAGCTCGAAAGCAAGAAATTGCAAGTAGATAAATAGGTACCACTTCGGTGGGAAGGTTAACAGTGTTCCATGCGCCTTGGCGTTTAGTCATGCCGGCCACATGACCATGGAAACGTCTTCGGACAGCACTGGCTGTTCGGCTTGGAAA